>NC_080053.1:11900269-12000269 GCF_026212465.1 Amaranthus tricolor
TGAAAGACTTCTTATATGTTGATACGTATTTTGTAGTGCGAAATGAAGGGTCCACAAAAGCATCGTACGATATGTTACGAGCTCGACATACTGCAAGAACATGTGAGCACGGTAACTTGAAGATGGTTGGTTTCTGACATGTGCATGATGTTGCTGTGAGGTCAACCATGTAGGATTTTCCACCTTTTCCTGCTATCCTATTGCCACAACCAGTGGTGACCTCGAATATCCCACGCACTGTGTCATATATCCTAACATCATAACGCCGTTGACCGCTTCAGACATGTTTGTAGTTCTCACTCCATATCGATGCCCACCGTCATGAATCAAAGTCCATTGGCGCTCGGGAATAGAACCGTCCACTAAGTACTTGTACGCGTCCTCATTAAGCTCTTTAAGGCGATTCATGTAAAAATTATACTTCCGAATCTTTGTTTGTTCAGAAGCTTTTCCAAATAAGTTCTTAACCGCTATGTTTTTAAACTTCTTATGCACGTTTGAAGCTAGATGACGTTTACAAAACCGATGGAATGCATATGGTTCTTCCCAACCTTTTCCAACTTTGTTCATTGCATGCAAAATTCCCTTGTGACGATCAGATATAACACATAAGCCGTCCCTCTTAGTGACATAATGCCTTATACAATCCAAGAACCAACTCCATGTGTCGTTGCTCTCTCCCTCCACAACGGCAAAGGCAAGTGGGAACAACTTAGAATTTGCATCTATGGACATACCAATCATAAGTGTGCCTCTGTACTTTCCGTACAAATGTGTACCATCTATAGAAATAAGGGGACGACGGTGGGGAAAACCCTTAATGGATGGTCCGAAAGCCCAGAACATTCGCTGAAACATCACTTTGGTAGGATCCATTGTTGGTTGGACTTCCCATTGCACCACTGTTCCTGGATTAGATTGCATTAATGCCTGCACGTACCGTGGAAGCTCCTCAAAGGACTTATCCCAATCCCCAAACACTTTTGTTATAGCCTTATTTTTGGCCAACCATGCTCTCTTATATGTTATTACAAATCCGTATTTATTTTTTACAAAATTAACGATTGACTTCACCTTAAACGCTGGATCAACTCTAATCATATCCACGATAAGATCAGCAACAAATTCAGAAGTAAGGAGGGGATGGTCGTCACTGTAATGTACTGAGCAATCTTGATTATGACCCTTATATCGCACAATCTTAAATGATCCCGTTGCGGTCATAACAGCTCGCATCCTCCATTCACAACCTATATCCTCCGCATTAGTGCATTGGATAACGTACTTTGAAGGCTCCGACTCAATTACACGGAAGTTTCTATTATTAGAAATCGCCCATGCTTTAACATTCTTCTTAAGGTGGTCTAAGGAGCTAAACTCTTGCCCTATCCTAAAGTCTCCATTTTCATTCATGGAGTTGTCATCGTTCCAGGTCATCCATGCATCAATCAATCTTTGATCAACCTCATCAATTCTAAGCCAATCTTGAGATGGAGCACCATCTCTAATCGCTGCATCTAAAGCTTCTCTTCTTTCATCATCCTCTTCTGAATCAGAATCAATATGCTCATCCTCCTGATCTAAAGAGTCAACCTCGTTCGCATTAAGGCTACCCAAGTGACTCGTGGAAAAGGTGTTCATTACACCACCACCAATGCCACGTGAATGAGTTGGAGAGCTATTCTCATCCAAGTGCTCATTAACGTAATTTGGGTTACTTAACATTTCTGTGAATGTATCATGGCGTACACTAGGACCTGATTCTGGAAGTTCCATGCTAGTCTTGACTTCCCTCGCATTATCCAAACTTGCAACCAATTCAACATAAACCTCCATTGTCGTTCCAGGGGCTTGTGATGCCGCATAAGCAAGAGCACTTACGGTTTCATCATTCTTAATCGGGACTAACACATTTTTCCCAGTCACCGGATATTTCATCTCCAATTTTAACATAAAAGAGTTGCGATCACAACCAATTACATCATAGACTTTGCTAACAAACACCTCAAAAGTCGTATTTTGACGATGGATAAACATCACTGTATTTATTCCTCCATTATACCCAACATCGGATCCAGTATAACTTACTTCCCCACCCCAATACACTATAACGGGATAATGATCCATATTCTGCAAATACAAAGTAATAAACTTTCATTGAAGCATATCATCAAACACTTTATATGCATACAAACCAAATCCTAAAATTCAACTACAAATGTGTAAAATGTAAGCTTATATCATGAAAACAAGAGAATTTATTAAACAATCAATGTATTTATAACTTCAATTGAAAACAATAATGAACAAAATATTCAATTTGCAAATTGAAATAAATTAGGGTTATATTATTACCTTAAATGATGATGAATATGAACAAGTAAAGAAGGAGAAGATGAGAATGTAGTTGATTAATTTAGTTAAATGAGAGGAATTGTGAATATGAAGTAAATGAGAATTGAAGACTTTTTTTTTTTAGATAACCGGCAGCAGTGAAGGGAAGGAAGCAAATGAAATGAGTGAAGAAAAAGAACAGATACTGCCGTTTTGTACAGGTATATATATATATATATATATATATATATATATATATATATATATATATATATATATATATATATATATATATATATATATATATATATGTATATATATATATATGTATATATATATATATATATGTATGTATATATATATATATATATATATATATATATATATATATATATATATATATATATATATATATATATATATATATATATATATATATATATACATATATATATATATATATATACATATATATATATATATATATATACATATATATATATATATATACATATATATATATATATATATACATATATATATATACATATATATATATATATATATATATATATATATATACATATATATATATATATATATACATATATATATACATATACATATATATATACATATATATATATATATACATATATATATATATATATACATATATATATATATATATATATATGTATATATATATATATATGTATATATATATATATAGATATATATATATATATAAATACATATATATATATATAAATACATATATATATATATAAATACATATATATATATATAAATACATATATATATATATAAATACATATATATATATATATATATATATATATATATATATATATATATATATATATATATATATATATATATATATATATATATGTATATATATTCTAATTTACTCAATTTAACTATAAATACATGTTAGTCAAAGATAATTTAATGGTAGATAAATTGGTCAATATTAAAAACAATGTCATTTTTCTTTAGCAAATAAAGGTGTTGCATTTGGCAAACGTTTTTTAGTTGTGACGCTTGAAATTTTCCATACTTTTTAGTACTCCTCCTATTTTACCCATTAGTCCAATTTATTTTTTGTCACTATTCACTTATTACTCTTAATTTTTATTCTTAACCTATAAGTTAAAATTTAGTTATGTATGATGTTTTTTAATTCGTCTCAATACATAGATTACTAATATCAATTTTTTATAATTCTTTATTAAGAACAATTAGAGTTATTAAGAGTTAAAAATGTTGTCTTGGGAACTGTGAGAAACTAAATAGGTCTAAGGAGTTGAATACGAGGTAGTATAATGAATCATAGGTGTATTTATGGTATTTTCATAAAATAAAATCAACTTTATCTTATTTAGTTTATTAAATACAGCAATTAATTAATTTTATTATTCTATGTGGCAAATCATTGTGAGGAGACCACATGGAATTTTTCAGTTATTTTAGTTAATGGTATGAACATAATTTTTTATTAAGAACAATTAGAGTTATTAAGAGTTAATATGTTGTCTTGGTAACTGTGAAAAACTAAATGAGACTATTGAGTTGAATAAGAGGTAGTATAATGAATGATGGGTAGATTTATTTTAGTTTCATAATTAAAATCAACTTGACCTTTATAAACTATCAATTAATTAATTTGATTATTTCATGTGGCAAATCATTGTGAGCAGGCCAAATGACATTTTCCAGTTCTTTTAGTTAATAGTATAATTTGATTATTCCATGTGGCAAATCATTGTGAGCAGGCCAAATGACATTTTCCAGTTCTTTTAGTTAATGGTATGATGCTACACTATTCAATAATAATAGATTTTTAATCAAATGACTCAGAACATTGACTAAGCAGGCTCGAGCTTAGATTCTCATGGATTGCAAACTCCACTATATTTAGTACCTTAAACAATCAACTGAAAAGAACATTCGAAATCGAAAACCATTAACTCAAGAACATTTGATTTTGAAAGAACATTGGACAGTGAGGGATAATTTATATTCTCCAAAAAAAATGCGACCTTTAGCAGTTTGCGTGTTTAGATTATACTCTAATCTCACTATTTTACAATGAGAATTATAGTTGTTATAGCATGTTATTGTGGGACAAAAGTCACTACAAGCAACAAAGTGAGGTTCCTTTGTTTAGGAAACAGATTTTAGGCCATGGTATGCCCGAAATTGCTTAGCTAGAGCTGATCACCCTATGGTATGCCCGAAATTGGGCTCAAACCAGGGATCGGTCACCTAATGGTGTAGACTTTTAGGCCATACCTGGGTGATTAGCCCAAACCCATAATCTATGATCTACAGGCCTACTATACAAAACACCAGCATAGCCTACTATACAAATCACCAACGTGACCCATTGTACCAAATACAAATCACCAGGGAGCAGGGAGTAGGGGAGGGGAGAAGAATCACCAAAGGTTGAAACTAAACTAAGAAGTTAATAATGGGCATTGGGAAATGAAAAGGTTTCCAGTCAATCACCAAAAAGAGTGAAATTTCTAAATATGAAGCATAATCTATACAAGCCGCAAGGTATTTATTGGCTGAGTTATAAAGGATTTTCAAATTTACCATACTGATTTCACCCGCATTTTCAGGGTGTAAAAACCGCATATAAGACCGGCTGAAGGGACATCTCATGGTTTCGGCTGATATTTAGTGTTAAAATTTCGTAAATCATAACCCTTGTATCATCATGATTGATACTGCAATCGCAACCGAACGCGCATTTTAGAAGACATTAGGCTTCTAGTATACTATGAAACACTTTTTTCACGCCAAGAACAAACTCATAGCCATTATCTGATATCATAGTGCAGCTAACGAGACGATGATATGATAACGAGAGTGATGTGGTTACCGACTTACCGTAACGCCAAATATCGGGTGAATGCATGAGATATAGGCCGATAACAAAATGCAATTTTTTAAAACTTTTACAACACGGGATTTATCAAAGTTTATTTAAAAGAAAACTTTACAATGTGGCCATTGCGATGCGGCCTTATTTTTGCACTATCTTACAGCTAAGTACAATTAGAAGTACAAAAATATAGAGCACCAGTACAGAAAACATTCCAACACTCCCATAAAAATCTACTTGGGAGGTTGCAATGTTATTTTTACATCATCCCATTCTCAAAATACTTATTAAACAATGCAATATGGATCACAATTAATTGTATTAGTGAATGGACTCAATAAGAAGGATTTAGAAATTCATATAAAGCATGTATTAACCAAAACATTGTGATCCCAATTTAAAATATATCGAAAATTAGATCAATTAAAGAATTAGACTCAACAATTTTATAAAGCATTTTTTTGGGAATTTTACAATGCATCTTCTTATAATAAGACCATGTTATTTGCCTTCTTTGATAATCAATAAGGGTGATGGAGGAGTCATGAGTTTGCACATACCTTGCACAATTGAATCTTCTAAACTTCCAGAAGTGAAATATTCGGTTGTGATGGAGTCAATAGATAGAATCACCCGAAAGTTTTGATTTAAATTGTTGTTGGTGATTTCTCCGTTTTCACAAGGCGGCTCCAAGCACCCTAGCTCGAGATCTCTATTTTTTGTTTATTACACATCTTGCCTTCGATAGTGTCGTAGAAATTTACTATACGCACTTCCTGAGAAAGTGCCCACCAACAACAACAAAGCCACAACGCACAATCATACATAACAGGTTTGCCACAACACGATGTATATCTAGGCAACTTATAGCTCTTCCTCATCTTATCCGCCAATAACCACTATAGAGCCTACCTAACGCTGTCATCATCAAAATTAAGGACGGCCAAATTGAATATAAAAAATGGGGCCGTGCAAAACAAGATGAAAGTTGCAACATGCACATACATGTTCCCAAATCCTAACCTCACCATGTTCCATCCGAAAACACACAAGCTACAGAAAAGTGAGAGATAGGCAATCGAAATATCATCCCAAAAGTCAAAAATTGCTTCTTTCATTTCAGTTGATCCACAAAAATCTTTCCGTTTTCTCTCAACACAAAAGATAGCCTATTTTCTAACGAATTTGACCTTAAAACATTGGAATTGTTTGTTCTTGCAATGATAGGAATCTGGGCTCCCTCAACCGGATCATATGCATACTCCTTTCCTAAGGGGCTAAGAATTGTGTAGAATCCTGCTATAGCCGGGGCAGCTATGGCGACAGAGATACAAATCGCAGCACCAAATACAGGCCGCTCAGATCGTTTGTATCCCAAGTTAAGACCACAAAGACCATAGTGAGCTAAACAATTCAAATGAAGTAGCCAAATATAACCTAACATATTCCCCCATTCATGTGGCTTATAAGTACCATTCTTACAATAAATCTTTCTTAGTTTAGATATATCATTCGGTTCCCATCTCAATAGCAACACTGAGTGGTAGAATCTTTGAGGATGTTGATACAAGCACATAAGTGTAAAAGGGCATTAAGGATTTGATTATTTACTTCAAACCAGGCATTTCTTTGCAACTTCTTCGGTAAAGCACTATTAAACATTCCAATCATGACGAGAAAAAAAATCGCCCCAGAAACAGCAACATAAGTAATCCATACAAAAAGAGCCAAGTTCATAGGATTCTTAAACCACACTTTAAAGTTTTCTTTAAAGATTCCCATTGATTTTGTGTCTTAACTCACTTATTTGTTCTCGTAAACGATGATTACTAGGAGACTCTACAGCACGAGAAGCCTCATCTTTCCCTTTAGCAATTTCCCAGAATTTGCTTCATGGTTTAGTTAATAGGGCATATTTGTTTCTTATTGGAGTTCCACTTGTTTGACTTATCCATTGGAGTTGTTAAGCAATGAAGAGGGCTTGGTGTTTTTGACTTAGGACATCTATTATCTTCTTCAATTTCCTCATTCAAAATAAGTAATCCATTTTGAGCCATCACTCTCTTTATCAAACTTCTAGTGCCTCATATTGCACAAATAAACCTTAAATAACTAAACCATCCACCTTTGAAATTCAAATAGCAAATAAAAAAGCTTTTGTAACTATTGACAACCCTAAAAACTAAATCTTTTAAGGCTCAACTATTCATTAATCATATAAATCAAAAACCCATATGGGAAAAAAGCTATTGAAGACCTAAATACCCAAATTTAGATTACCAAAATTCACTCAAGCAATTAAAATCTCATCAAGGCGAAATCAAGAAAATAAAACATCAAATTATATATTTTGGGTATCAATTATACTTCAATTAATTGATAAATTGCAGCAGTTTACTGCTTGATCATAAGGAAAAGAAATAAAGAGAGAGAGAGAGAGAGAAAGAAGAAACAAGCAAGAAAAGAGAGAGAGAGAGAGAGAGAGAGAGAGAGAAAGAGAGAAATAAAGACACAGAATCAAAAAGGGAACAATAAGAATATGTTTCATTTCTTAATTGAATTATTCCAAGTACACAGCCTATATATATAGGCTTGGCTAAACAAACATAACAAACTTTCCTGCCAAAATACACTAAAACCAAACTAATCAAAACAGAAAACTAACAATTAACTAACACCACTAAACTAACTGTTAGAATCTTTCCCCCATAAAAGACTCTTGTCCTCAAGATGGGCATATGGTGACTTCTAGGCTGTTAGCATAGGTAAAAGTGGGATATTGATCTGCAAAGTGTTGAGCTAGTTCCCAAGTGGCTTCATTAGGTGAAAATCCTGCCCACTGAACTAAGTGGCTTCTAGATGAGAAGCTTTGCCCTGAAATCATGGAGGGATGTGAGCTACCATAGGAAGAATTCCCCTAAAAGGTTTAAGCAAAGATACATGAAAAACAGGATGAATGTGGGCTTCAGCTAGTAGTGACAGTTTGTGGCTACTTTACCAATGCGTTACTCCACTTGAAAAGGACCATAGAGCTTAAGGGACAGCTTCTCATCGGTTATAGGCCCCTTATAAGTAATTTGCCTGTACTGCAAGAGGTTCAACCAAACCCAATCACTTACAGAAAATGATCTTTTAGATCTATGATAGTCAGCATAATGTTTCATTTTGTGTTGAGCCTTTGTAAGGTTGTGCTTATAAGGACCCTTATCATTTCCTCACGTTTCTGAAGGGACCTATCAATTGTCTTTACATTAGTTTCCGTTGGTAGATAAGGCATGTGAACTGGTGGACGTTGGTTGTAGACAATCTCAAATGGGGTGAGTTGAGCTGAGCTATGAAAGTTGGTGTTGTACTACTATTCTACAAGGGGAAGCCAACAACTCCAATTTCTAGGGGAGTCCAAAATCATGCATCTGAGGTAAGTTTCAAGGCAGTTATCTACCACCTCTGTCTGCCCATCAGTTTGAGGGTGGTATGCAGAGGAGGGCAACTTATCAGTACCCTGAATGGTGAACAATGCATGCCAAAATTTACTGATGAAGACTGAGCCCATATCACTTACTATTGACCTTGGCCACCCATGCACATTGAAAATATTGTCCAAGTAAACCTAGCCTCAGAAACTGCTGTGTAAGGATGAGAGATGGCCATAAAGTGGCTATATATACTCAACCTATCCACTACCACAAAAATAACATCCTTCCCTGCAGACTTAGGAAGAGTAGTTATAAAATCCATTGAAATGTCAATCCATACTTCAGAAGAAATAGGTAGAGGTTGTAAGAGACCTGGAGGAGTCACATTCTCATGTTTAGCAGCCTGACATGTGACACAGTTTCTAACATAGTGTGTGATATAGGGGGTCATACCCTTCCATGTAAAAAGAGCCTTAACCCTTTTGAGTGGTGCATCTCTACCAGATTGACCACCTTGAGGGGAAGAACGTAGCCAAGTAGGGCTTTTTTGAGGTCCTCATTGGGACTAATCACAATCTTACCTTTTTTTCATGAGAAGTCCTGCAATGAGTAACAAAAGTCCTATGCTGCCCTTATTGAAAAGAAGTGATGATGTTTTGTAAGCTGAGGTCATTCCCATAAACTTTGCTGGATCTTGTCATGTAAGTTAGAACTAATCAAGGAGATATTCTTACTTAGTGCCTGAGATCCTAGAAAGGGCGTTAGCAGTTAAGTTCTTAATGCCACTCTTATATTGAATTGTATAGGAGAATCCCATTAGTTTTGAGAGCCAAAACTGTTGAAAAGGGGTTGAGATTTTTTGTTGTAATAGCCACTTCAAGCTCTTTTGATCAGTTTTGATAATAAACTCTTGTCCACACAAACATTGCTCCCACTTCTGAATTGCGGCAACTATAGCAAGCAACTCCTTCTCATAAATAGAAAGCTTTTCCTACTTAAAACCCAAGGATTTACTCAAGTAAGCAAGTGGTTGGCCCTCCTGCATAAGCACTGCCCCAATACCCTTTTGTGAAGCATCAGTTTCTACAATGGAGACCTTTGAAAAGTCGGGCAATGCAAGAACAGAAGGTGTTTCAAAAGCTTCTTGAGCCTCATCAAACCAAGCAAAACTCTCATTTTTAAGTAGTTGAGTAAGGGGCTTACTTAGCCAAGCATATCTAGCAATAAATTTCCTATAATAGCCTGCTACACCTAGGAAGCTCCTTAAGTTCCTTATAGTTTGTGGAACAAGCCAGTGAATAATGAAAGAAATTTTAGCAATATCAACTTCAACCCTTTTGCCAGAGATAAAATGCCCTAAGTAATCAACCTTTTCCAAACCAAAATGACACTTGCTGCTCTTGGCAACTAAGCTGTGGATTCTCATTAGTTGAAACACCTTATACAACAGTTGTTGGTGAAATTCAACAGTAGGGTTGTAGACTAGAATATCATCAAAGAACACTAAACACCTTTTCTCAAGAGGGGTTTAAAAATTAAATTCATCTAAGATTGGAAAGAAGCATGTGCATTAGATAGGCCAAAAGGCATAACTAAGAACTTAAAGAGTCCATGGTGTGTCTTAAAGGCTGTTTTATGGACATCTGCATGAGCTACCGCCAATTGGTGATATCCAACTCTTAAGTCAATCTTGTTGTGTATCCAATTGCTAGCCAATTCATCAATTAATTCATCAACTACTGGAATTGGAAATCTATCCTTTACAGTCTTGCTATTAGGTGCTCTGTAATCTATACATAGCCTCCAAGACCCATCGTTTTTTCCTACTAGCACCACGGGTGAAGCAAATAGACTACCACTTTCTTGAAGATTCCTTAATCAGCATCTCTTGCACAATTTTCTCAATAATATCCCTTTGCTTTAAAGGGTATCTATATGGTCTTACATTGATAGGGTTAGTGCCATATTCTAAAGGAATTTTGTGATCTAGGTACCTCAGGAAGGGGGTAGGCCCTTAAGTTCAAAGAAGACATCACTAAATTTATATAATAAAGAAATAATATAGGAAAGAACAGAGATGCCATTAGTTTTCTCTAACCTCATGAGAGTGAAATCACCTTCCATCCTTGGAGAAGAAGCAACTAGTTGTATCATGTATAGTTGATTTGCTGAGATAAGCAAGGAATGAGAGCCTTTAACTTTCTTGACTCTATGAGGAGGGGTCCCTTTCAAGATCTGATGCTTAGCGTAATAATCAAATTCCATAATCAAGTTGTTGAAGTCCCATTTAACCTCTCCTAACCGTTTCAACCACTGAATGCCAAGAACCATGTCACAACCTCCCAAGGGTATTAGCCAAACATCGAATTTATACTCGGCTTCCATAATTCTCCAAGAAAAATTATTTGCAAATTGCTGTACAAATTAGGTTGTTTGCATCTTCCATAATTAATGATTGGAGGAAATGGATTCTTGTCTTAGCCTAAGCTTGTTAGCTATTCCAATGTCCACAAAATTGTGAGTGCTTCCAGAATCAATCAAGATATGTAAGGGATTTTTACCATGGTACCCAATTATCCTTATAGTTTGGTACCCATGGTTCCCACTTAAGGCATTCACTGAAATGCAAGGTTCAAGAGCATTTAACTCCACTACGGAGCCTTCATGATTAACTACATCTGAAGTCTAACCCTCTTCATGATTTCCTACATTTGTCTGGTCCACAATATCCTACTCATCCACTCTAAGAATCTCCACTGTAAACAATTTAGTTTGTTTGATTGGGCAAACATGGCCTCCCATAGGGCTGATCACAAAAATAATACAGCCTTTTTTCTTGTTTCAACCTTCTTTCAGATGGGGTTAACCAAATGGGTTTAGAAACTGAAAGATTGGATGGTGAGGTTGTCTTTTGATATACCTTTGAGGATTGATTGAATCTTTGTGAAGATAAAGAATCTTTGTTAGAAAAGAAAGTTCTTCTATTGAATTAGGTAATTGAGGGTTTCTTTGGATCATTAAGGATCTCAAACTTTCAATGGCATCAAGGTAGTCATCAATAGATCCTTTTTGTTCCAGTTTATTAAACTCCTCTACTACATTCATTCCCAATTCTTCACCAAACCTTGCACACAAATCCACAATAAAGGTGCTCCAATTTAGATTTTGTCTAGCAAGAATGTAAGAATTAAACAAATTTTCTACCTTGCCAATCAAGTGAATGGAAACAAAGTCTAATCTATGTTCATCTCCAATCTTGCAAAGTTTAAAGTACTTTTCAGCCTTCTTAATCCATAGTCTAGGATTAGTCCCATCAAATTGAGGGAACTTCAATATGGGTACATAGCTAATTGGGTGTAGTGGTGTGGGATTGTTTCCTTGTGAACCTTGGGGGGAATGTCTCAAGATACTAGAATCTTGATCACTCCTAGCCAATCTTGAAGATTGGAATGTCATTTCTTCCCTTTTCTTTAACAATGCAACATTAACCTCGTTCATTTGTAGGAACATGCCTTCCAGACGAGAATACCTCTCTTCCATGGACTATACTGTTTCCTCTATAACAGCAAACTTTGTAGCCTTCCTATGTGCCAGAGTGATTGATGAAGTATTTGGCCCAGATGACTCTAATACCAATGCAGCAGTTTACTGCTTGATCACAAGGAAAATAAAGAAAGAAAAGGAGAGAAAGAAGAGACAAGCAAGAAGAGAGAGAAAGCTAGAGACAAAATGTAAAAGGGAACAGCAAGAATATGTTTTATTTCTTAATTGAATTATTCCAAGTACACAACCTATATATATAGGCTTGGCTAAACAAGCATAATAAACTTTCCCGCCAAAATACAAAAAGGCTAAAACCAAACTAATCAAAATACAAAACTAACAATTAACTAACTAACACCACTAAACTAACTAGTTGTAGCAACTAACTGTTACATAAATGGAGTAAATGGGTTGAAACAAGAAATTGAACCTTTACAAATTAGATGAGTACTAAGATTTCCTAGAAAAATTCTGCCATTAAAAGCCAACAACAATTTGAGTGATTCAAGTTCAAACAACTATTTATCTTTTACCTCTCGCAAGAATTTCTATTATTTTTGAAAATGATGACACCTCAAACTCTTTGAGCTGGAAAGTATCATACAAATATTAATATATTTGGAGAGATATTTTGAGTAGGAGAAATTGGGAATCAAAAATCACTAAAATATACTAAAGAAATGACTTAAGACACGTATTACACTGTCATTAAAAAATCTGTTTCTTTTTTCTATTGACAGGAAAACTTTTGATATTTAACTTGATATTTAGGGAAACAATTAACACATTAAAATATGTAATATTTGTTGATTGACTATAACTATATGTGATAATTTATTGAAATACTATATTTCCTTATATAGACCAAAAAAATTATATAATATATATATATATATATATATATATATATATATATATATATATGTATATATATATATATGTATATATATATATATATATGTATATATATATATATATATGTATATATATATATATATATGTATATATATATATATATATGTATATATCTTTATTTTCACCTACTTCAAGAAAACCTATCGAAAGGTAGACCCCAAATCCCAGCTCATCCAAGTATTGCATCAAAACACCAGCTACAGATAGTAAGCCTTCCAACCAAAAACTACCAAGGGAGCTGCTCACAATCAAAGAAAAAAGATTGGAGAGAATCTAACCATGAAAATTATACACACCTTCAATTTCAATGCTTTGCCTTGCTCAGAGTCACAGGATTCGCTAATCTCCCAGCGAACCCGGAATTTAAAAAGCGAATTAGCTAGCGAATGACGTTACACCTGTCTTGCTTCAATTCAACTACTTGTGTTTGAAGTTAGCTGATGTTTTGCTCTCAAGGATGCTGGATTTTCAGCTGTGTCGATTCCATGTGCCCTCAGATCTTGGTAATGCTGGATTTTTCAGCTGACCATGGGTGCTGGACATTAGGGGATGCTTTGCTGAAAATGGATGTAAATGGGGGAACAGAAAAAGGGTAGTTTATTCTGAAAGAAGAGAGATATAACAGCAAAGATATTTAGGACTTTCGAACTCCTTTCATTTTCCCTAAGTAGTCAGGCTAATAGACTTTCAGAAGATGATTCTATGACCCTGAACTGAGGACAGGGACTTAGCGGTAAGAAACTCGAATAGACTCCTTGATGATCAACACCGCCACAATGCCATTGAATTCTGTAGGAACCAATGGGGAAAGTTGAAACATTCAGAAGACAGCTCGAGAACCCTTGTGCTCTGCCATTTGTTTTGAAACGTACAAACACCTCAACTGACTCACCATCATTTTGATGATCCTGCCTCAAGACATGGCCCCGTAATTTCTTATTCAAATCCACCATCGTATCTGTTTCTGATGCTTGATAACTTGTCCACCCTTCCCCATGAGTATGCCGATTTTTACAAGAAAGGATGATATGTATCTTGGAGAATCTCGAACAGACATCTGAATTCACATTATGAAGTTGAATACACAAGTTCAATGCTAAGTGTGATCCCTGCGAGACAAAAGCTTCATTCTGGCTACTGCTACCAGCACCTTTTGAAAAAAGAAGAGCCCCAACAGTAGGTCTGAAATTCATATTAAATTAGCAACCCAAAGATAGTTTCAATCGCAAAAAGACATTCAAATTTCAATTTCTCTACATTTTACAGCAATTTATGATCTTGTATTCCACTACAACATGAAAGATAAAGCGACCAACTTCAAATAGAAACCTTCATATAAAAATTTCCTATTTTCTTACCGGAACCTTCTTTTATGATCTCTAAGATATGAATTTACATCTTAAAATTTGTAGGGGAGAGATTTTTTTTTAATATTTTGTTTAATTGAGTAATTTTATCAAGCCAATGTTAAAAAAAAAAAATACTTCTATATAATTTCATTGTATATTAGTACTTGCAACATTTGAACTTTTCAATGCAGAACTTTGATTATCAATATCTTCAATTATTTAAGAGTAAAAAATTATACATACTCAGTATTACGAAACTTGACATCAAGAATAAATTAATGAAATCTCGAGTGACTATGGTTTTTGTGCACTAGCAACCATTTGAGGTCAACTTTGTTTGTGACCAGTGAAAATGGTGCATGTTTTAATATATAGGATAGTATATATAGAATATAATATTTTCATAAAGAAACATCAAATTGTAAGCTCCCTCCGTTTCTTTTCTCGTTCTCACCATTTAGCATTGCAAATTGATCAGAAAATGGTAAAGAGGAACACTTGTTCACTTGCACATGGAAAGATTTAGAGCGAATTAACGTATACATTTGTATATAGACAAAGAAACAATCCCACAATAGTGCAAGTTAAAAAAGACAAGAACAAAAAAAATTACCCCTAAATGGAAAACGACAATTGCAAAAATTGCGTATCTTAATGTCATTTGCCAAACACACCCCTAAGCTTGTTATGAGAGTTATTTGACGACCCTAGCTGAATATCTATTACTACTTATATAGCTCTAATAAAGCACAAGACTTTACTACAAATTATTAGTTTTCTTTGACTACTAGTACAATATATCTTTAATAGTTGCCTAGAGTTCGAACATTCGCATATTCAAAATTCAAAATTACGAACAAAAAGTTCCGTAAACCTTTAGTCAAAAGTCTGAAACCTTAATCCATATATGCCATTGTATCTATTGACTATTATCTATCAGTAAATTATCTGGATCGGAGATTTGGCTGGGTGCATGATAGTTTAGGACATTTTTTTAGTTTAGGTGTAGGGCAAGAGAATCTACAAAGGGGAAGAGGGAAGTAAATCTATTATTTATGTAGGTGATGAGAAACAAACCCTTTTTATAAGCGTGAAAGGGAAAAGCTTCAACCACTAGGCTAATCTATGATTCTCATCAGCTTCATACCATTTATAAAAACTCCTATTCATGATGTTATTATTGAATCTCTATAAACACAAAAGTGAGAAACAAAGAAAAAAATCCTACAGGTCTGAAACCAGTAACCAGAGTTATCAACCAATAATTAGAGAAGGTAATCAGAAAGGTATGAGATATTAAATCAGAATGAAATGTCACACCTTAATCGGAAGAAGTACTTTGGAACCCGGAAAGGAATATGCATCCATGCTCCAGTAATACTCAGTAGAATTTGCATACTATCCTTGTATACTTGGTATACTGTGTTTTCATTTTTTATACTAGAACACTCATTCAGCAATCCAACCAACTGCCGCATACTAGATTTACACAATGTAAGCATGTGTTCAGAGATTCGGCCAATTTTTGATATTTGAAATCCAGGCAGCAAATGCGAAGAACTTTTATGCCCCCCATGTCCGTTTAAAAGTGACATGAGATCCATACAGGTCTCAAAGTCTACGTGCCACAGACGCACAGTTAAATCTTTTATAATAGCACTCTGGCGATAGTTTGATTTATCTGTCAGACCGGAAGACACAGCTGAACAAATCAAACTAGTTAATTCTGTGCTGAAAGCCAACATTGAACAACTATATGCCAAATCTGATATTACTCTCAAGCTTTTTGAATCTAAGTCAACAAAAGCTGTGGAAATTAAATCATATTCTTCTGCAACACTAGCAAGTTTTGCAGATATTCCATTCAGAAAAGGAATTATGTCTTCCATCCTCTGAGAAACAGGTTGAACATCAATAAACTCAC
Organism: Amaranthus tricolor; assembly: GCF_026212465.1. Taxonomy (NCBI): domain Eukaryota; kingdom Viridiplantae; phylum Streptophyta; class Magnoliopsida; order Caryophyllales; family Amaranthaceae; genus Amaranthus; species Amaranthus tricolor. Next base: position 11,916,671 of record NC_080053.1, read on the forward strand.
TTCCACCGGTGTTTTTAAGGCCTTCCAGATCAACTTTGGAAACTAAACAAACATTTAAGACTTTAAGTACATCCAGCAATGCAAGTAAAACTTTCAGCCTCAATGCCAAGAACCACCTTTGGAAACAAAGGGTCTGTGTTTGCAAAGAAATGGCTTCCAAAACCTTATTATATGAAGAAACGTCACCAAAAGCACTGACAAGTGCTTTAATGTATTCATTAGAGATAGTATTCCGAATGCTACTCATAGCTGAAGGTACCAAGACATGGTCAAGAATAGAACAGTGTGACGATTGCTGAAGCAGCACCTTGACTTTCTTCTCAGAATGGGTGAACTGAACTAAGAATTTCAACCAGTGACAACAAACATCAGATTGAGCCTTTGCTTCTAGATGTTGAAAAATAAAATTAGCCATGTACCATTCTCCCTCACAGCAAGCATATCTTCCAGCTTTATATGCACACCAATTATCTCCACTTAAGAGCATGTTTTTTGCGCATCTGTGGATAAGTGCTTCATCTTCTGGAAAGTTATAAGATCCTCTCAGTCCTTGCACAGAATTGCTAGACTGGTTCTCAGATGGTAAAAAGCTCCAGTTGAGAAGGGAATGCAGAAGAAGGGCAAAGAATGTGTGGGTAGAGCAATCGAAAAAACAGCTATCACAAACAAAGGATACCAACTGCTTAAATTTATCAACTATTTCAGTAGTGGTAGAACCAAAACCATCCAGAGTTTCAAGGAAGGCCACCAAAAATCTGTAGATGTAAGTCATAAACACACGTATAGGACAATTTTGTATTTCTCCTGCATTAACAACTTTGTGTACCTCATAAATCTCTCTGGAAGCTGAAGGCATGTTTTCTGAATTTTCCATGTTCTTGATAACAAAGTGCAGCTTATCTAGTATGAAACAACCCAATTCTGAATGATTCTGAACCAGTATAAGTAGAAGCTTGAGCATGCTTCCCAATTCTTGCTCAACTTCACATCTAGAGGTACCACCTCGTACCAGTTTCACCAACAAAGTTATCTGATCACTGATAGTTGAGACAACTTTAGTAGTAAAAGCAACAGAATTAACCTCCAATATTTGATCATCTTCTCCCTTGAGCTTAATAGATACACTTACCAAAATTTGAAAAGCTAAGATTTTTGTAGAAACTATCAAAGAGCAAGTCGCATCCTCAACATATCTCAATAGCTTCATGAAGTCATCAATGTCGTTGAAAAGCACATCAGGTAACCCATTATCAAGCATCTACAAGCAAAGCAATAGAACAAAACAGTCAAGATATCTGATCAGGAGCTTAAATGATTGTACCAAAGCAAATCAACAAATAACCTTCAGCAGCAGCTGCAATACATCATCTTGCAAAGCAGAAGGCATATTCAATTCATCAAGCATTTGGAACAAATTCTTAAATGGAGAAGCGCTAATAGGTAGAAACCATGCAGCTTGCTCCCCAACATTATGCATGCATCGAAGTACTGTAGCTAGTAAGCGCAAACTTGTTCTCTGAGCTAGAAATGAATTAAGCAAGTCTACCTGCTAAGAGAAGCTAAGATTAATGTTTCACACATTATTTATAACCTAACTTCAATCTAGTACTATATATCACAAACGCATCCTAGGGCAGGAATGGAAAGGTAAGCATTAAAGTAAAAACAAGCTTTAGGAGATATCTTTAACTGTATTTTGCAACAACCAAGACCATTAATATAAATAATGATTATTTCAAATGAACCTACAAAATTCCAGTGCTCAGTACCGAATTGACATGATGGATCAGATTTACTCCGACAATGATGGCTGATGCTATATATGATTAGCAAAAGGCAATACCCACAAAAACAAAATTGCCGTGCAAAATGAAGAACAAATAAACAGCTTTTTAAAAACCAATAAAGAAAGAGTCCAAGAAAATAGCAGCCTGATAAGCTCTTTCAAGTTGATAATTCAAGATAATATCAGGCAAATGAGTCATGCATGAATAAATACTAGGGAGAAACATGGAGGTTTATGAAATATTAATAGAAGAAACCTAAAGAAAAAGGTCTCCTCGATCAGGTGATGCTTATATACACCAAAATTTCAACATTTTAGGATAATCAATAGGCAAATAATAAAAGCAAAGGAAGTATAGTCCCAAAATTAGCTAATACATCCAAGATGTCGTCACAACATCAATTAATTACCTGCTCCAAAATCAAAATGGGTGCTTTTGAAGAAAGTTTTGTAAGAGATACCAACATAGTGGCCAAAATATCCTCTTCTGAAGTATTTCTTACAAGTTCTACGCCAGCCTGCGTCAATAAACAAGCATATTTAAGTCTCCACCAGCCTCCATCAGTTAATAAACAAAATTAACTATTCTATATAGCTGGCAAATTGCTCTAGATATTCAGACAGTCAGAAGCACCATTACATATAGCTGGCTGCAGAAAATGACACAAACAGTTGTATCTACAATTGTACAAACTGTAAACTAGTTCATTCTTAGAGTTGCTTAGCTATTAGTAACTATTCTATAATAGGGCATCTTCAGCATGAATCAGTTCCAAGATCTTTTACAATATGAACTGCAACCCAGTATGCATCTTATATTAGGAATAGTCTGGTTCTAGGAGGTACAGAACCTTCTCTTAAACAAAATTAAGATCCAAATCTATCAAGAATGCATTGCCATCTTTCCTACAAAAAAGTAATAGCGGCAAAAACCATAGTGCAAAAATATGGTTCCGGTCGTAGAAACTAAATTGTTCAATAGCCAATCTTTAATCTACGTGTATTCCCTCCGTCCTGAATACTTTCCTCATTTGAATGATAATATAAACCCATAAAAAATCAAACGGGAAAAACATTCAGAGATGAAAGAACTATCAGATACTCATCACAACATTTAGTATAAAGAAAACAAACAAAGATGTTGGTTGTAACATGAAAATCCACAAAGCATCTTCATCCAGATTGGATAAGCAAACACCACTTGAGAGAGAAACTAAATTAATTAAAAAGCAAAAAAAAAACATAAATTGCATGCCTTGTATGAACTTATTGCAAGTAATAGTGAGCATCCCATTTTAGAAAAAGACCTTGCTGCAGCTTTTCTTAGAGGCTGCAAAGTTTTTGGTGAATTCATTAGTTTGAGAAGACTATCCAAGAAAACGGATCCAAAGTCATCCGATATCTCCGAAAAGTTCCCAGCTGCAAAGAGTGACGCTTTAGCCTGTATATGAACAATGACAATCAGATATCAGTTATGACTTATGTCTTACATATTGACATGTGTAGTTCGTGTTTGGTCAGTGTAAATTGTACAATATTAACTGGAAAACATGGGATGGCTGCAAGAGAAAAGGATAAGGTCAAAAGTAGGTCATGCAGAAGACCTAATGATGATTAAAATAATTTAGGAATCTGATTCATTAGCTAACACAAATCACTTCAAATAACAACAAAGTAATCCCTAGCTCTTTCCCAACCCTGGTATCGTCTATAGGGATGTACTAGGCACAATATTTTGAATTCTCCGACATTAAAATAACAAGCATGATTCCATTGAGTTTGAAACCAAAAGCTCAGCTACAGTAAGCAACAACATTCATGACTCAAAGAGGGCTTAACCGAGTTACTAGAGTAAGGCCTCTACAATCCAGAAAGCATGTACAATATACAATTAATATGCAAATTAGCTCATACAAGTGAAAAAGGATTGAACCCAGCGGTGTCACTCTGGCACTGCCACAACCAATGTGACATTAGTATATTTGTAAACCCTTTCATTCCGATGATGCTCAGTAGTTCGCTGAGTCAAATAGCTCAACTGAGCCTCGTTTACATCCAAACTTCAGAAACACGAGCATTTTAGTGCTCTAATATTGATGTTAGATACAAAAAATATTTGCCTTTGCGGTCTCAGTAAACATTAGGATTTGAAGGTCTTAACACATGTATATAAAATCAGTATTTTCCTGATTTAGTAGAGGGGGGACTCACTGCAACGAAAAGAAACCACCACAAGACGTGCTCAACAAAATTGCTCACCACCCATAAAAGAGAAAATTAACTCCAATAACATGCACAAAAGGTGTATTTTCAAGTCTCAACGGGTGAAAACACAAATGTGTGGCTGTACTACCCCTCCTCAATAACCACAAGGGGTAATATCAAGATCAAAAATAATAACACCATAGCATTTGATTTCTGTTTGAAAAGTCAATAGTCTACCATGCAAATTCAGAGTGAAAATAATAAAATGATGATACAAAACTAACAAATCTGAGAAACCAAACAGAATGAAAAGAGGCAAACATGGTCCTCACCTCCAAAACATAAGAAGAGGACAAAGAAGATAATATTGCATATCGTATTTCAGCAACATCTTTAGCAATCTCAGCACAACATCCCAGAAGAATTAAAGCCAGAGCTCTGAACTCAACAATATCAGAACTAAGAACTACCTTCACTCTTCTCAAAAGTTCCAGTTTGTTTTCCTCACTCATGTCTGAAAAGATTCCTCGGGTTTCTCTGTCTTGTGTTTTGCTGTGTCTTAGAGTCAAAAAAACTCTAATGACAGAAATCTTAATGTCTTTGTCTCCTGAAACAAACGCATCTACAAGCCTAAGAAGAATTGCATCTGCAAATAGCCTATCCTCCCCAAGAACTAAGCCATACATATTATATGCAGCCATTGTGGGTAGTGGCTCCCTATTCCACTGCTTTAGTCTACGACCAATCATATTTATTGAACCAATAGCCTTACCTGGAAGGGTAATCATGCATAAAAAGCCAAGTCAAGCAAAGAATTTCTGTTCAATAAACCATATCTTGCATTGCCTTCAGTGAACAAAATAGACTTTGTATTCACCCAATAATTTGTATGACAAACTATCCTGAAACTCATTAAACAAGTCATGACTTGTCTTAGAAAAACATAGCATACATTCAATAAACATACAGGAATCCCTCAATAGTCTATACACAATCTCCAAATAAATATTGAATTTAGAGTAACACTAATAAATCTGTACCAGGCTTTCTTGAACGAAGGCCTATCTCGAGCTCAATGCTCCAACTCATAGCACAAGCAGCGGAAATCTTTTCCATTCTAGTCTTTTAGTGTTGCCTCAGACTTCTATAAAATTCACTGAAAAGTGCAAGGAAAGTGAGAATCTCCAGTGATAAAAAAATATACTACCAGTATACTCAAATTAAAATTTAGTAATACATAATTGGAATAAATTTACAAGAACAAATTAACACAAACAGAAAGAATAAAATGAAAAACAAAACAGAATACTCAAAGTATGATTCAGTTGCTTACCTCTTGCGCTGAACAATAGTACTATAACTTTATAGAATTTGTTGCTCCAACAATTGGAGAAACCGATGAATATGAGAGTAAATTATGAAATTCGTAGAATTTCCTCTTCTCCAAACTTAATTCTCGCCTTTATCTAAAAATAAAATTTGGTTTTCCAATTTCCACCCAGTTGAAGAAGATTGGAGTAATAACGAACTTTTTTGTTTGCCAACGATGAATATGGTAGTCGTGAATATGAAATACATAATAGAGAATAGAGATGAACGAGGTAGAGTCTTGGGGCTTCGGGCTAGGGCTGTTAAAAATTTGTATTTGATTAATTTTGTTTCATAAATTATTTTTAAGGGTAATTTTTTTTAAACAAAAAAAAATTATTGTTAGAAATATAATGTTAAATGAATTTACCTTAATGTGAATTCCATGGAGATGTAAGTGGACCAATAAATTCCGCTTTTGAACCATTTTGATATTTTATGAGATGTATGTGGGTCAATTAATCCAGCTTCTGAACCGTGTTGATTGATGCCTCAACACGATGGTCACATATAAGTCTCCTACAAACCAGAAATGTAACATTTGCGAAATTACCTCTCAAAAATCATTCGAGAAATCAATTTCCAGATTATTCTCAACATAGATCAAAGAAGCACAAAACAATTACGTAGGTTCAGAGTTTTAAAAAACAGAGCAATAACAAGTGTCAAGGAACTATACTAATTATTCACAAATTACATCTATAGCTAATAATTATATTAAAGAATGAAAGTAACAAAAAAGTAGGCATATCAACCAAAAACCACGGTTATATGCGAACCGTGAGAACAAAAAAATGTGTTACCTTTCTACAGAACACATGCTACTTTTGCACAAAAACTGTGTTGCTTTTGTTTTTAAAAAAATCTGGTACTTTTTACAAAAAAAGTGTAACTGTCAGAAAAAAATATAAATACAAAGTAACACGTTTTTCTGAAAAATTAACACCTTTGTATATAAAAAGTAACACCTTTTTATGGTTCTCACGGTTCTCATATAGGGATAGTTTTCACTTGAACTTCTCCCTATATATATATTCAGTCTTGTATAAGACCGTCATACAGTAAGATGACCTCAAAATAAGAATCTCATAAGCTAAACACAAAAACTTGTGTGAGAAGCGTTTTATTGGATTGGGCCAATTATGTATATTTATTCATCAATTTCACAAAAAAAAGACAATTTCAAGAGTTAAAAGACCGATTTAAAGATTTAAAAGACTAATTTCAAGGATTTGAAATTGACATTTTAATTCATGAAATTTGACAGTGTTAAGACTTAAAAGGTGAATTTCAATACTTAAAAAACCAACTAAGACTTAAAAGACCAATTGCAGGACATTAAATTACCTTAAACATTAAAGTTGAATTAAAAACTTTGAAATTGACTAAGTGTTAAAATTGTATTTTTAAGTCTTGGAATTATCCTTTTTAAGTCTTAAAATTAGCATGTCAGAAAATTTTTTAAAAAATAACTATTGAGCCTAGGCCAGTTACATGGCTAAGGCTGTCTCATAGGAGAGTAATTGCAAGGTAAAAGTTTCTACACAAATTCTTGTGAGAAACGGTCTCTTTGAGAGATTATTTCTAATTGGACCAACCAATTATATGTTTTTTAAAATATTGTAAGTAGGCATTATAAAAATGTAATTAGTGATTTAAGATATTGTGAGTAGTCATTAAGGATAATTTAAATAGGCATTAAGAATAATGTAAATAGACATTAAGAATAATGTAAATAAACATTACGAATAATGTAAATAGGCATTAAGTTTTAACTAGCTGGGCCTTAAAAGACGTTTCTTAAAGAGATGATCTCTCAAGAGATGAAGTTTCTATTACTGGACTATTTCACTCAAATATTAAGCATGCCTTATGATGTAACCATCTCATACAAAAATTTGTGATATATAACGGGTATATTTTTTAAAAACAAACAAATTTCGCACCTATGATTTCTAGAGGCTTGAAACTTCTAGAATGTTTTAAACCGACGACTCAAAATAAAACTTAGTACCCACGAACTTCTTTTATAATTCTTGTTTTAGTCTTCTCCAGCAGAATTCAATCAGTAATGGCGGAAAGATGGTCATATGTTGGTACATTGGCACAATGGCACTCAACATTAATACTCAACTTACAGCATCATTAAGCCGAGTAGCAAAATCTAGAGCTTATGCTGAGGTTAAAACATTATTATTAAGTATGTTCCCTTTCAATTCCTACACACCTATGAAATCCACGCTGATATATAGTATTTCTTACGAGCTACATAAAAACAAACACAATTCTTAAACATTGTCATCATTTTTATTTTATCGCCACTCTTAATGAAATTACGATTTTGCCCCTGGACTTAAAATTTCTTCATATACTCTAAACCTCACTAAACAACACCTTTATCACACTTAAAAAACAAAACTACAACATAAAATTTTTGGAGCAAAAGCTAAGGAATTCAATCAGCAAACAAATAATCGAGATAATTTTTATTCGAATCGTATTATTTTAAATTAAGAAAAAAGGGAAAAAAAAGTGAGTCGCACGCGACTAGGCCGCGGGTCAGTCGCACGAAACCTACGTCTCTGCCGCGGTTCAATCGCACGTTCGCGGGTTTCGTGCGACATACTTGCGGCCGAGTCGCGTGCGACTCACCCAATTTATTTTATATTTTTTTTGTAATTTTATTTTTTGAAATAATATACTTAATATTATTATTTTTATTTTTATTTTTATTATTATTATTATTGTTATTATTATTATTATTGTTATTATTATTAATATTATTATTGTTGATGTTATTATTTTTTTTTTTAATTTTTTTTAAATATTGATATTATTATTATTACTATTGTTTTTAATTTATTATTGTGATTATTATTATTATTATTATTATTATTATTATTATTATTATTATTATTATTATTATTATTATCAAATTTTATTTTTCTTTTAAATATTATTTTTAATTTATTTTTTTAAATATTATTATTATTATTATTATTATTATTATTATTATTATTATTATTATTATTAAATTTTATTTTTATTTTAAATATTATTTTTAATTTAATTTTTAAAACATTATTATTATTATCATTATTATTATTATTATTATTATTATTATTATTATTATTATTATTATTATTATTATTATTATTATTATTATTATTATTATTATTATTATTATTATTATTGTGATTATTATTATTGTTATTATTATTATTATTATTATTATTATTATTATTATTATTATTATTATTATTATTATTATTATTATTATTATTATTATTATTATTATTATTATTGTGATTATTATTATTGTTATTATTATTATTATTATTATTATTATTATTATTATTATTATTATTATTATTATTATTATTACTATTATTACTATTATTATTATTATTATTATTATTATTATTATTATTATTATTATTATTATTATTATTATTGTGATTATTATTATTATTATTATTATTATTATTATTATTATTATTATTATTATTATTATTATTATTATTATATTTTTTTCCTTTAAATATTGTTTTCATTATTTTTGTTGGTGATGTTGTTGTTATTATTGTTATTGTTAGTAAATTTTTCTTTAATGTTATTTTTAAATGTTGTTTTTATTATTAGTGTAATGATTATTATTATTATTATTATTATTGTTTTTTTTTATTATTGTTATGATTATTAGTACTGTTATTATTATTATTATTATTATTATGATTATTGTTAATTTATAAAATTAATTATAATAATAATAATAATAATAATAATTAATATGTTGTTAAATTATATTTGTTGATAATGATTAATTAAATATTGTTGTTAATTTATATTTGTTGATAATGAGTAGTTTAATATGTTAATTAATTATTGTCTTTTATTCATGTGGTTAATTTAACGTAACGTTTGATTATTTTTATTTATTATTAATAGTTAATTAAATTATCAAAATTGTAGTAAATGACTGGTAGTCAAGGGAAAGGAAAAGGTTTTTTAGACACTTGTTGAGCGGGATTAGATCTAGCCCTACCCTACTCAGAGGGGACCCTCATAAGAGGGGTGTAAAGGGTTCTGCTAGAAGGGCTAGGCAAGAAGAGGCTGCTAGACACAGTGAGGCCCAACGGTCAAGTACGCTGCACCAAGTGCGCACTCGGTTTGATGACCAGGCTAGCGTCCAGAGTAGTTGGGGGGTTGCTAGTAATGATGATGATGATGATGTTGAGTATCAAGGCGTTGTTAGTCGCCCAGAGGATTGGACTGTTGTCTGCGGGGTCAACGGTAAATTCACACGTGCCGACCATAGTTCTGCAGGCGCATCTGAGCATGCCGGACGTAGTCACGTTGATGATGATCCGCCACGGGGGAACAGGCGCTCGCAGTCCGCTGGAATGGACTGGTTGGTCACATCGCCCCAGCCTGGAGGCCCACAGATACACGCCTAATACCCAGCTATGGCGGGCACATAGCTAAAGTTATTTTTGACGGCTCTGAGCGTACGTCTCCGGTTCTGGAGTACCATAGTAGAAAGAAGCCGTTGGAGGCGATCATCGGACTGCGAGATATGTCTGATGCGCTTTATGATGTTCTACCTGCCACTCCCCTCGGCCGGCAACCCTACATTATGCACAGCACATTGACTGTGCTTTGATATCGACCTTCGTGGAGAGGTGGCAGCCGGATACGAACACCTTCCACATGCCATGGGGGGAGATAACGACTATGTTGCACGACGTGCAACGCATATTAGGCATAGGTATTGAAGGTTCACTACCGGCTGAACCTGCTGAGGGGGAGTGGAAGGGCGCTATTGCTGATCTGTTTGGGGAGCCCATGTCCGAGCTACGAAGGAAAGGGATATTCACCAGCGGTGGCATCAATGTTGTTGAAGTTATGCAGTTGTGCCACCGGTCCCAGGCTATGGAGACCCAGTCGACAGCCTATTACATGGCTATTGTCGGCTCTACACTGCTGGTGGATAAGACCAAAATCGACATACGACCTCACCCGCTACTAACCGTCAACATCGATTTGGATGAGATCGCCTGGGGTGCGGTGACGCTTGCCTACATGTATCGAAAACTAGGAATGGCGTCCAGGGTTGGTTGCAAGACCATTGCTGGTTGCCTGACATTGCTTCAGACATGGATTTACGAGTACTTTCCATCCTTTTGCCCTCATCCTCGTCAAGAAGATGTGCCTAATAAGACTAGGACGGAGATGTGGTCCACGCCCAAGCCAGGTCATGAGATCAACAGGCTGAGGGACTGCAGGAGTATATTGGACTCCATGATGGAAACTCAGGTATTGTACATCACATCACACTTTGTTATTCATGTTATTTTAATTTGTAGATTATTTGTATATATTAATTTTGCTTGTATGCAGATGGAATGAACTTCGTACATGAATTCTCCAAGGGCATTGCTAAATGAACACCCACGCACCACCTACATCGGGGGTATTACTTGCTTTGATATCGTCGAGGTGTATTTGCCAGAGAGGACAGTGCGACTGGTCGACTTTGTGCAGGCTATTCCCCCCCCCCCTCCTATTCGACCAACCCAGGCTATACGACCGGCACACGGTACCTATTTCATGACCTTTGCTGCCTATTTACACGGAGGCATAGAGTGGGTTCTCCTATTATAGCCGCCTTGGTGATCAGGCACTTCGTCGGGCATCTGTTCCATTAGAGGCTGATCCTAGTTACGTTGACTGGTTCAAAGTGTCCTCAACCCGTACGTCCTCACCGGCGAAGGACTGAGTGCCGGTTTTTGTCCAGCTAAAAGCAAAGCGGAATACGTTAGTTTTTTTAAATTAATTGTTTTCTATTATGTGTTTGTGTTATTTAGATGTTGTTTAATATCTTATTTACACCCTTTTTCTTTTTTTTTTTTACAGTTTCTAAATGAATAGCCGAGTCGAGTCGCTCCATTGGTGAGACTGGCTACTGTTGCGGAAATGACCCCCTGGGAAAGACATGCTTTAGATGTATACGTTTCTGATATTAGAGATTTATTTACCGGATGACAAGCTTTTAAGGGGCATGGCCCTTCATAGACTGTTGGTTTGTGTAATTGAACAATAATGCTTTTTACATTATAGTTAAATTAATTTACATCAATGCTTTTATTAATTTACATCAATTTCATACATATTGAATTCCATCCACGTATTAAATCTCATCTACATGTGTAGTTAAACTAAATAATGATGTACACAATAGTATCACTATGGACTATCTACAAATTGAATCCCTTCTACATGTGTAGTTAAACTAAATAATGATATACACAATGTGTTACACTATGGACTATCTAAATTTACAGCATCTTCGGCGGTGTTATTACGTTGTGGTGGTCGTGGCCCGCATAGTCTATTCCAAAGCAAAATCCTGCTACTAAAATGTGTTTCTATATGTCTGGAAGAATTGTCAACTGCTTCTCTCCGTGATTGTTGGACTGACGGCAGTGGAGATGAATCGTCGTTCATTAATAGTTGAAAAAAATGATTTCTATTTCACCCAACATATATGTATAACTTTATTTACACTATGCACACCCGCTGCTTTCCTTAACAAAAGAACCAAACAGTTGTACATCGGATTATCGTCAGAAAAACCATAATAAGCAATGCCAATGTTAAGAAATGTTGCTGCAGAGTACAATGCCATCGGTGCTTCCATCCAGTGAATATAAGGAGCAGGTCCATTGCTGTGTGAACCAATTCTGAATATAGCATTGTCTAACGCCTCCTCCGATAGATACACACTTACGTATTGGTCTCTGTTTATTTGCATTTCCATGTACATTGCACGTCTTAAAAGAGGCCATGCCTCCTCGCCTCCCAACTCTTTGACAGCAATAGCTCTAAAACCATAGTTACCATCACCTATAACATTAATCCAATCAAACAAGTAATGAGGGAAAATGTGCGGGATGTGATTGGGCCATGAAAACAGTGAAAAATCATGACCTACTGGATCATCTGCAATTATTGAAAATAAGGTTAGTAAGATTAAGCTGTAACAAACTAATTTAAATAACGGCAAGGAAAGTCATGTACCGGATAAGTTGAAACTAAACTTAATTCCAACTGAGGATTGTGTTTTCTGACCACCAGATCTACCACTGGATCTCCCGCAGGATGAAGATCTAGACCCTCGACCACGAAAAGATGATCTACTATATTCAAATGCGCTTTTATTTCTTCTAAGGGTTTTGCTTGTGGTTGGTCTTCCCTTTCTAGATAGACTTGCGTAAGGCTCAAGTATATCGGCTCCATCAGGGTGTAATTCATGTTCAAGTACCTGAGACAAGCGTCGTACAACAGCCGAATCAGCTTTTAAGACTTCATCGACCAACAATTGAAAGTACTCTTTGCCATCGGCGTTTGCGTGCCGTACTCCTTTGTTGGTGTCATCCCCTATCTTTGTGTACGTCAAAGTACTCCAGAATGGATGAATGTCATCTAAATACAAAGCACCTTGTGAACTGATCAAAATATATAAATAACAAGCACACGGCAATCCATGGGTGCGTTGAAGTACACAACCGCATTTGTTAAGTACATAATCACCCAAATCTAACATACGGTTATGCTCAAGCCCCAACTGCTCCAAGGCAAAAATAGATACATGGCGATATAAAGGTCTAAAGAAATGATGTCACAACGACCTTGAAACAGAATTCATGGATTCCTGTAGCGCTTTTCGGATCCTGGCTTGCTGGTTTGTTATCTGTGCGTGTGCCCTTTTAAACAGGGTGTCAAATGAGCTATTACCGCTACCAAGATAATACTTGAAAGACGAGTGTTAGCTTTCAACTCTGCTGGTAGTCTGGTCACCCATGTGTAAACATTCATTCGTCCATGCACGCACAAATTTTTCTTTAAGTGGAATCCATGTTCCAGCCAAGTATCGGACGACCTTTCTGTTCCTAACCGACTAGGTAGTCACAATCGATTGCCATCTCTCTTCAAATTCGTCGAGTGTAGAACTTTTAACTAAGGGGTTTCATCTACTTTTCCTGAATACCTGCCCTTGTTGATTTCTTTTCCCGCCATACAACTTGTCCACCATGTTCCCAACGTCGTTGGCAATATGCCATATGCATAACAAATGCCACACATCTACATTAAACACAACATTGAACGTAATTAGGACATATTCAATAAAGAGAACGACAATAATTAATCAACAAAACCTTTTTACCTGGAAAAACGTCACGAATACCTGCAGATAAACCCTCATCTCGATCATTAACAATGACGCTAGGAGTCTGAGCTGTGCCAAAAATATCTCTCAATCCCTATAACACCCATGAATATGACACAGCCGCCTCATCTCGCATCAAACAGAACGCAACCAAGAAGTTGTGATTAGTTGACGTCATTCCGATTACTTCACACAGTGGTCACTTTTGTTTGTTTGTTTTGCACGTTGTATGTTTCAACACAACATATGGCCACGTATGTATCATTTGGATTGAGGTAGGATTTGCAACTAATAATCTGGTCAAATCCCCTTCACTATCCAAGTCTTTCCAAACCACGTAGTTATGCTCTGTGGTCATATAAAGACAGTGTTGAAGGGGAGTCCTACCCTCCATCTCTTCTCTTCTAATTAACTGTCTAACATTGTATATTTGATTCATACTAGTAAAATTACCAAGAAAATTTTCTCTAATTGAAGTCATGATAAAGGCAGGTTGCATGCCGGTTGCACTAAGTTGTCGTATGTGCTGCCGAATATCTACATTCAACCTATTTGTCCTTACATGACCATCTCTGTACACTAAAAATCGGTGGTTATGTCTACCTTTTTCCCAAGACACACCCTCACCGTCCAAGGTCTTTCTCCAGGTTTACGACTACTTGCTACAATCATATATTTACACTGACATGTTCTACTTTTAGAACCAGGTCGGGTAGCACTATCTGGGTTATGCAAATCACCCCTAATATTACCATAACGGTGACATCTTAAATACAAACTAACTCTAGAACGTTCTTTTTATTTATGCACGTGTAAATTGAAAACCAATTGTTACTGCTATCTCATCGGCCCAACTATGTAATTCATCTACGAAATCAAATTCCCTATCCATAGCAAATCTACTAGAGTAATCTACATTGTCTCCTAAGTTTTCAAAGTCTTGCAAATTTAAAATATGAAATAAACCATACATTAGGTTATTAAAAAATTATACATACAAACATTAATAATAAAAGTATTCAATAATAAATAAAAATTATAATTTACTTTAATAATTAATATTTAAATAATAACAATACAAAATATAAAATAAAATAATTGTAATAATAATAAAACAAATTAATATTAAATAATAAGAAAATAATAATAATAATAATAATAATAATAATAATAATAATAATAATAATAATAATAATAGCTCCCATAACCTCAAGTTGGGCTCTAAAGAAGATCTGTAAGGTCAAAGATAGGCTGGATCAATAGGTGCATAATAGCTCTTACATTATTAAAGAAGTCTATCATGAGCTTTTAGGGATTGGGCAGCCAGTTGAATAGGCGGGTTTTGTATGAAATAGAAGTTCCATTCCCAAAGCTCGATTTATATTATGGCTAGCGATGAATGAGAGATTGAAGTCTAGAGACAAGTTGGCTGCACTAGGGCTCATCCCTATTGACACATGTCCATTATATGGTTTGATATCAGAATTTCATTCTCATCTATTTTTTGCTTGTACATATAGCCTTCAATGTCTTCGAGACATTTGGACATGCTTGGGTATTAGGATTGTTTGTGATTCCCTTGCTGATTTTGCATCTCGGAAGTGGAAGTGTGCTACAGCTAAGAGAAAGATTGCTACTATTGCACTATGCAGTCTTACGTATGAAATCTGGAGTGCTCGGAATGATTTGGTTTGGAATTTTAAAGTCCCTATGGTAAGTAGGGTTACTAGGCAGGTGAAACTTGCAGTAAAGAGCAGAGTTTTGCATATCACAATCAAAAGCGTTAATTTACAATGCCTATGGATTAGGAATCTTTTGGACTATGAGTAAATAGAGTATATTGTATAGCTAATTATTTTTTATGCTCTTTTGGGGTTCTGTTTCCTTGTGCACATGAAGAGTGAAAAAAGTTGGGAAACCCTTCCTAGAAGAGTAGAAGGGGTGCCCCTCTTTCATGCTGATGCAAAAAGGGAAATTGTTCTCTTGTTAAAGGTACTATATGTACTGTTTTGTTCAGGATTAATGAAATTTTTTCTTATTCCAAAAAAAACAATAAAAAAAATAATAACAATAATATTAATAATAATAAGAAGAAGAAGAAAATAATAATAAATTACAAAATAATAATAAATTACAAAATAAAATAATTTACTACAACGTATATTAAATAATAATAATAGTATAAATTACTAAATAAATAAAAATTTATTTATATAATTTACATAATAATAATGTAAATAATAAAAAAAAAGAGGAGTCGCACAAAACGTGCGAGTGGACCACGGAGGAGTCACACAAAACGTGCGACTCCTCCGTGGTCCACTCGCACATTTTGTGCGACTCCTCCGTTTTTTTTCTAAAAAAAACACCCATTCAGATCGATTTAAGTATGTACTCGATCCGATTCATAGTCGCTTTCGTTAGCCATAGTAAATTAATTCCAGCAATCAGCTTGTTTAAAATCAAAGAACGTTTTTAGAGAGATTTTAAAAAGATAGTACCGTGTTTGAATTCGTATATCATGCAAGGGCGCTACTAAAAATTCAATATATATAGGGTTGCGATAAAAATGTTCGGGATTACGTTTAAACTTTTTTAATGTTTTTAAAGTGATAATAGTGTTATGAAGTGAGATTTACGTTTTTTTAAACAAATTTTAAATTTAGGAGCAAAATCATAATTTCATTAGGGTTGACGATAAAATAAAAAGGACGGCGATGAATAATAATGCCCAAAACAAAAGTCTAATGAATCCAGAAGAAACCAAACTGCCCAAAAAGTCAAAAACAATTATAAATTAACTAATCTTTTTAAATAATCATTTAGGTCCTAATCTTTATATCTATCACAGACTAATCACCAAATTTATATATCAGTCAGCATGTACCGAAAACCAACAAATCAACTCAAATGAAATAACCAAAGCTCACCACCGCATCATCATTAATCCTCATTACATTCTTTTAAGATTGCTATAAATATATGCTTTAAGGTGACAATTTGACAATTTACCTACCTAGTATACAAAAATACACTTCTCTCTCTCATCAACGTCTCATGCTAGAAAGCCACTCCCTAGCCATGAAGCCAAGCTTCCCATTTGTAAGCCAAACAATTTACCCTTTTTTAAAGTCTTTATTCTTTGGATTCCTTGATTGACTTGAGTGTCGATGGAGCTATTCGAAAAATCACCCCTTGAAAATGTTTGTCAAAACCGTTACGATGTTAAGAACGATATAAACAACAATGAACAAAACAATGTTTGACAATGTAAACTAAGCAAAAGAGACACAAGGATTTAAGGAGGTTCACCCAATGATGGCTACGTCCTCCGTGGTGTGTAGTTTCTGTTTATATTATATCAAGAATGTATAAACAACACTTACAAATGAAAAATTACAATTGAGTAAGAGATAAAAACAAAAAGCTATGTATTTGGCTTAGAGGTTGTGTTTGATGTGTTTGATGTGTGAGTATGAGAGCTCTATATATAGTACTAGGTACATAAATATCAATAGCTCACTTGAATATAGTATTAATATAGAGTAATGAATAATATGAAATAACTCCAAGAATTTGAAAGGTCAAAAAACAGCATCCCATGCACATCAGAGGATCCGCTCGACCGGAACAGGGAGCTCGCTCGGTCGAGCGAGCATCAGATGCATTCTGGATCATTCTGTGTGACCGCTCGACCTACCAATAAGGCTCGCTCGGTCGAGCGGGTAGGTCGAGCGACCATTCTGCTTCCTCTGTCAGAATTCTGATCGAACAAACATAAATCAAATCCTTTATACTTCTTCATTAATATTCATTAATACCAATTACTCCCACATTATTACACCCTTTTAGTTTCCACAACTCAAGAGTCACACATAAACACACACTTCAATTGTGCACTCAAGTCACACATGTAATACCATTCATAACACCCCTAAACAAGTCTTCCGAGATCTACATGACCAATCAGTAGTTCATTAGAATTGGCTGACGATAAATTAGAAGCTAATGTTTGATTAATTTCCTAAGATCATGATTTAATCATGGAGTAGTTATATTCTAATTTAACTATTTTCGAGATAATAAATATTACTCTATTATTTAATCAATTCTATTGTGATAATCATGATAATCTGGTTGATCCTCTTTACCCAAGATTTGTCTTCCTTTGTTATTCTTTTGTTTAGAGTTGGTTTGTGTTTCATAATCAATATATTTATCCACTCTGCATTCATATTTGCATACCATTCATTTGAATTTACACCATTTTATGTGCTCAATTTAGACACCTAAGACTCAATTTAGGTATTTTCTATTATGAATTGTATCTTTGACTTTGGGGTTGAACGACAACCCTTGTCAACGTGCAAGTAAAATGTCAATGAAGAGTGATTTTATGACTAGGGAACCATTATCATCATTATACCGAATGTAAAGGATGATCAGGATTTGAGGGTGATGGAAGATGGCAAAGCATACCTATAGAGGATGATGTGGCCAAAGAGTTCCTCGACTTAAAAAGACATGCAAAGGAATAACATGACAAGGCAATGCAACATAGACATTAAAACTAATAACATGACCAAAAAAATATTAAAGCAATCATAAAGGTCAAATCAATAAACAAGACATACGTGACATAGGTATAGTCGTTGGTGACTAACCAAGATGTAGGACAAAATTACGATGTCTCCACCTAGTTTGGATTACTGATCTTAAATATTAAAACTTGGTTGTGTTCGTAACATCTTTTCTAATGGTCACCTGAGGTTCTCTCACTATCTCTCCCCCCACTAAAATTGCGCCAAAAGTATTCCCTTTTAGAGCGACTTATTCACGACCCTTTTCCTTCCTTAGCCTCCCTCCAATGCTCTAGCCTTGTATTGACTTCTTCACTTGTCTCACTACAAGCAAAATATCATCAGTGAATAGCATGCACCAAGGAAGATTTTCACGAATGTGTTTGGATAACTTATCAAGTATTATAGAAAATAAGAAAGGGCTTATGGCTAATCCCGAGTGCAAACACTTCTATCGGAAAAAGGCTTAGTTTACCATATAGGTGACCGAATGCTAGTCGTGGTTCCAATATACATATCTTGTACTACCTTAATATACTTTAATGGTATTCCTTTAGCCTAGAGGCTATCCCATATAACGGTCCTTGATACACTATCATATGTCTTCTCCATATCAATGACACCATATGCAAATCCTTCTTTCTTTCCCTTACTTCTCGATCAACCCCCCTATGATGTGAATAACTTCATTGGCGGTTGGTCTTGACAAAACCCAAATTGATTCTCGTTGAGTGTTGTTTTCGTCTGACCCTCCTCTTCATTACTCTCTCCCACAACTTCAATGTGTGGCAGAGAAGTTTGATTCCTCTATAATTTCTACATAATTGAGCATTGCTTTTGTTTTTATATAGTGAAATAAGTGTGCTTCCACTCCATTCATTTGGCATCCAAGGGAATCAATTTTTAATATTAGAACTAGGCCTCCAAAATGCTGTAGGCGACCAATATAGTCTTCTAAAAAGACGAGGAACACAAAAGGATTATTATAAGTTATTGAAGGAAATGCCATTTTAGGAACTTCACCATTAGAACATTGAGTCCCAAACTATAATCTCCAAAATTAAAATAGTTGAGTCTCATCTTGCAGGTAAACATCTTAGGTTGTCTTGGGACCCAAAATAGGAGCTCAGCAATGCAGATGGTCTAATAAGACTACCAAATTTTAAAGTACACAGAAGTATGACTATACATATTTTAAAATGTAACTCTATATAACCAAAACATTTTACATTATTCTGCATGATTCAGTTTTTGACAAAGTCACACTTGACCTTCATAAAAAGACGTTAGCGTATCCAATATACAGAACACCGAAATATTTGTTCGAGGGCTATATTTCGTCAGGGGCGCTCATCTTCTCAATAGGTTATAAGCAGGCAAATCTTTTATACTGCAGATGTCTTCCAGCGCAAGCTCCCGCTCTAGTTGAGCTCTTGTTGATTTAAGAACATCCTGGAGAGCATCATCCCAAAACAATTACAAATGAAACTCCACGGGGAAGTGTGCTAATTGAAGCAGCTTATAGAAAATTTACGAGGGAAGATAAAGGACAAACATTGAATTCCATATATGATGCACGTTTTGCTAGCCATTGTGCATCCATCATTTGAAAGGCTACACAATAAAGATCATCGAATGCCATTTCATCTTCTCCAAGTAATTGTAGAAATCTTAATCCTGCGGTGGAAGTTGGCTTTCCTGCAAACAAAATTGAATTCGTTGCTTATCATCCCCTCTTTTAAAACAATGAATTGCTTAGTCTTAGGTCTCACTTTCTTCTCCCTGCTTTTTCAACATAATTTATTTATTGACCATATTAACATAATTCCCAACACAAGTCTTATGAATAGTGTGCAGAAAGAATAAACATATACTCAAAGAAAACATCATCCTTCTGCCTTCCTTGACATAGTAGAAAATGTATGGATTATAGTGCAAAAACAAGGTCGAATCACGTCGCATCGGCTATGTTGCAAAGGTATTCAAAAATACCAAAATGATATTTCCCGGGTCGTAAAGGTATAAAAAAACCACGTTTTAGGCTTTTTCGAGGGATATTGAGCCTTCGGTCAATAGTTAAGAGTTGTGATGTTCGCAGCACTCTTGTTATTGCATCACCATTCTACTACTACGATTCGCAACCTCTAGGTGCATTTTTGCAATATAGTAAGCAATGTCGTACCTAGGGTTACATGCAATCTTTCACGATCCTAATAATTGAAAGAGACCATTTGACCATACAGGTGACAGTGAATCACTAACCAGATTGAAGATCTAACATTTGTGCCAGCACAAATGAAATATTGATGCCAGCTACAGCAAAAGGGTATTCCCATTCAGCTCTTTGTCCATCTTGCTTATGCAACAAGCACTGGAAAGACTCCTGCATTAGAAATATAAAATCCATCCAATCCATATCAGGTTGACCACATTATCTTGTGGGAAAAACAATTCCAGCTCAAAGGAACAAATAATTTCTGCTACTTTGTATAAAAACCTTTACGGAGACGGCTCTTGTTTGAGTGATTACAGAATTAACTAGTGGTTGTTCGATTTCTTTGGTTACTTTGACTATTGTTAAAGGCTGGCTTGCTATTAGTTGGTTCTCTGCAAATAAAGAGTCTTCCCCACCAAACCTTCCTAATATCTGGGTTTTGGGAATGCCATTATTTGAAGATCTTAAGCATGGGTTGTTTATCATTAAAGCTCAATGGATTTGTAGGCTTTTGGGTTTGGCTGATTAATTATTAAAAACCTCATTTCAACTTTCTATGGTTACAGAAAAACGGAAGGTCTCTAGTTGGAGTAGTTGCATACATTCCCACCCCCACCCCCACCCCTTCCCACCCGATCCCACCTAGGTGTAGTAACCGTGTAAGCCACTTAATGACATTGGAATAACGGAATCTTGTATCAGATTATAAGTCCTCACCAATAACGTGTCATTTCTACAAAGGCAATAGTAAAAAGATGACTGGATATGCCTTGGAAATAAACCATTCAAATTTTGACCCAACCCGGAACCCGTTTTCTAAATTTGGCGAACTTTTGTGTTCTACATCAATATATTTGCCTTATAAGCTAATATTTTTTCATTAAGTTTATTACTAGAGTCAAACTCTTTTTGGCCCAATATAATAAGGAAAACCAATTTTTTAATTTGAGTGAAAAAAATACATTGCATTTTTTAGCTCTGTTACAGCAATAAGAATAAAATCAAAAAATCTGACTCGTTGTATCAAACCTCACACCTGAAACTGAACTGGTCAACTTGACAAGTCTACTTGGAAGTCACGAATGATAGAACTGGAAAGAAAAACTTCACCAGATGGCCAAAAGAGCAAGTCAACTGAGAAGCATTAGCAAGTTAATGCCACCAAAGGCAGAGAAAACAAAGATGCATGTAAAGCTGTGTAGTTCGCATTTATGAAATATGGTACTGATGGCTTTAGTCCACTTAATTTGAAAATATGGTATGCTAGCCTAAGTGGTACACAGGTCCGTCATATTGCAGCAAAGCAATGTGGTATGGATGGTTTCAGTCCATTTAATTTGAAAAGGGAAACCCCAATAGAAGCTAGTGCCAAGCTTGATGAAAATATCAGATTAGGTAGCCATCATAATGCTGTAAAGATTACATAAGGACAGTAAAAGAGTTGAGAGCTGTCAAGTAGCCAGAGTAGTCAATGAGGCGAAGTAAAGCATTTTTCAGCACTGAAATTAGATTTGAAGATCATGGCTTATGACAATTTTCTCTTAGCATTGCTAACCCACAGCCTATTATACTTTGCAAGATCTAGAGACAGTTTTGTAATTTCCAGTTTCATATTCAGCCAACTTTGAAACAGAAACAGAGTACATTGAGAATATTATGATGCATTTTCCATATGAAAGCAAAAGGTCAACAATTAGAAAATTCAAAAATCAGAGAGTTGGTAACAAACCGGATACTTCTCAGCAAAATATATGAGATTCTCGAGAGATATAAATCCTCCACCCCTAGAAAAGAAGATAATGAGATTATGTGAAATTGTGGGACATTTATTGTAAAATTAAGCATCCAACATTTGGCCAACCTAAAATCTGTTGAGGGATCGGTGCCTTGCCACCCCATTTCTTTCCAGAGCTCTGACTTAAGAGGTGGGATCTCCCTAGTGGGAAAGGCCAACCTCCACAACTTCTTGAGCGCATCCTGGAACATATGATTTGAATAATTAGTTTCATAAGATACTAGCAAATATACATCCAATATACAAGGAAGTTTCACCATCTCTTTAAGTACTAGCACACAATGTGGAAGGAGTTAGAAAGAAGCAAAACAATCCATTTAGAGTTTTAGACTTTGGACAGGTAACGTTGTACTGAGTAAGGAAGTGCCTGAAATTTCACTAAGCAACATCACATGTCAATTGATATGGGTATGAAAAAAGGAATCATGTAGCCCATAGAAAGTTAATAGATACTGATTATGGTCAACACTCGATCAAAAACATCTACAGTACTTTACTAATTTTCATAGAGTATAATGCTAAATTGCTCGCAAATACCATATAGCTTGTCAATGATTGTATGTATCAGTTGATACAGACACTGAACAACATTAAAAACTACAAGTAATTTCTATTTAAAAAAAAATAAAGAATCAAGAATGTCTTTCATGAACAGTCGATATATAGAATAAACAAACCATTCAATAGCCATAACAGGAGGGAAGAGGATGCATTGCTCTATACAATTAAAACAGAAACAATTAAAGCATTAAGCACGTGCAAACAGTAGCAGAAAAACCAAAATGTCTGAGCAATTCCTTCAAAAATTCACTTACATGCATCACTAATTTACATATTTCAACAAGTTAGACAAAAAAGCATTCACTTTATCTATAGGTTTGCACATCCTAATGCTTTATTAATTTGTCAGAAGGCCCATTGCTTTAATTTTCCTTCAAAATTTGACGAAATAACTTTTCAAAGCAACTTTACTAGTGCTCATCAAATTTTCATATATTGATTCACTTAATACATTAAAGAGTCTTACAACAGTCTAATAAATATAAGATGAAGAACAACCTGATGCTCTATGTGGTTACCATCAAAAGGAACTTTCAACCTACTTTGGAGCTTTCGAAGTCTTTCTTCCTATGACATGACATGAAATAGCATCAGATAAGGGATGATTATTAAAAAACCAACTATCTTTCAAATGAAAATGAATGCAAAAAAATAAATATTCTCACACCACACAGAACCCCTCTACACCTCAACTCCCTAACCCCCACCACTACTCCCTCTATTCCTCCATCCGTTTGTCCCATATTCTGCATTTCTAATTCTATAAGACAACAAATATGAATCATCAAGCCATGAAAAAGTCAAAAATTATGTCAATACGAAAGTATCGAAAAGGAGAAGAAAAAAAATAGTGACACATGAATGACATGTATCATTTAGAAGAAAAGCTTGTTTGGAAAAGCAGGGGATGGATATTCATCCAATTAGCAAGGAGAACAGAAACTTTTTCCATCCAAATGCAAAAAATTCTCAAATATTATCAAATTGATTAAAATGTCAACAGAAGTTACTATTGCACAAGATGTTCATATTTATGTAAATTAAAATGGTCTAAAAAATGTCAACATAAACTACAATCATAGAGATCGCCACCTCAAAAGAGTGAAGATAAAATATTATACCTGTGTAGATGTAAGAGCTGGTGCAAACAGTGCTGGCTGTGATGTGAGTGCCGGAGTCACAAAGCGTCCAAACAGTGATTTTGAACCAAGGACTATATTTGCTGAGAGACAATATCAATATTTTATTGACATGTAAAAACACATGCACCACTATAACATAAGTAAGCCATAACAGAATCTAATGTGCACAAGATCTATAAAAACACATGCACCACTATAACATAAGCCATAACAGAATCTAATGTGCACAAGATTTATGGTTGTGAAACACAAAATGTACATTATGTCCAGAAAGGCATGATTAATTACTTCATAAATTTCACAACTCAATATACTGAACTAGAGATTTCAAGTGGGCGAAGAATAGAGGTACATTATAGTTTACTTTGTCCATTAGAATATCTAGACAAGTACACTTCACAAAAACAAGAATGTTCATAGCTTGTTGGAATCGAAGAAATGGGAAGGAACGGAAAGGGACTTTTCTCTACCATTTGTATAGCAAAAGAGAAGGAAATGAAAGGGAATTAGAGATATTAGTACCTACTTGCTAGTTGCTACATATTTGATGAAAAAAAATCTCTCCAACAATAAATTCCCTCTCCTTCCTTTCTTTTCTCGTTCTTTATGTACCCGACTCTTAGAGCTAAAGCTGATTAGAGTTGTCACTCTCATAATCTACCAAAGGTTGATAAATATTTTTTTCTTTATTCAAATGAGGGGAGAGTAAAGTTCAACAAAACAAGATCATATAGTCCACAAGGAAGAGGACCAACCAAGATATTGATTAGTCACAGAAAGGAGTAGGTGTAAATGCCAACACTCAAGCACTTTCATCATTAGTAACCATTCACAATCTGGTATGAAACCAGTAATTCATCTTGTACCTGTCAATTGGTAAGCAAATTTTTGGACTCATGATATGCACCATACCAATTACCAAAGAAGCCAGGAAAGATTTTAATAGACTTAAACGGATATATTGGCACAAATTAGTAGCTCAGACCATTCTCTCTTGATTGTAATGTCATGGTTAACAATAAAACAATACTACTTCAAGCAAGAAAGAAATTTGTCTTTCAATCCTCCAACCCCCCCCCCCCCCCCCTCTCTCTCTCTCTCTCTCTCTCTCTCTCTTTCTCTCTCCCTCTCTCCACCTAGCCCCTCAAAAAAGATGAACCGGCTTTTATCTGAATGGCAGATTCTAACTACTAACTAACAACAAACCGTTTAATGTATTAAAATATATTGTTTCACACTATTAACCCCTTTATAATCGGCTTCAAGCGACAGATAACACAAAACGAAACTGTCAATAAAAAGTACCTAGCCATTGAGCCCATTGTGCAAGTAGCTGTGAGAATATAAACGACCAATGGAGATTGACCTTCCTCGCTGGATCATCCAAAAGCTCCTCCAAAGTATATTGCTAAAATTATGGATCACAACAATATCATCCATTCAAAAGCAAACCAAAAAGTCAATATGAATAAAAAATATTTTACAAAGAGAATGAATTTACCTCATTATGTCGATCACCACCAAGCAATGGTTCCCCTAAACTCCCATAATCCGACGAATCATAATGTTCACGCCGTTTTCCATCAACATCCCCATGATGAAGCCTTCGCCTCAAGGTAGATGACGATGTCATAACCAAAATATTTCTTTACAATCAAATTCACCTAAATAGCATCAAATTTCACATCAAATAACAAAAAATTAAGTCAAAATCGAAAACCCCTAAAACCCCGAAATCCGTTAGTTGAAAAAAAAGCTTCAAGAAAAGAATACCTTTTAAGGATTAACAAAACTATGAATTTCTGAAATAGTATTGTATGTCTAATCCCTTTCGTGGCTTGATGTTCAATTTCCACAATTTATACGCATAAAATTTTAGAAAAATAATTGGAAACCTTCGGAAGCAAGGAAAGAATTAGGCAGAAAGTGAATATTGTATTGGTTGAGTTGAATTATTAGGTATTGGAGAACATTGAAATTGTAAATTGGAAATTCTTGGATTTTGATTGGATCGTTGACGATTCGACTTAAATTCTTGAATATCAAATAAAATTGATGATTAAAAATCAAAATCGAAGGACTCAGGCAAAATATAGAGGGAGAAAAAAATGTGTATTGGCAGAGTACAGATGAACGAACCTTCGAAGCAGGAGCTAGTTTCTGTTTGAGTTGCTGCTGCGCAGTGCGGCACGTGTTTGTCGATAAACATATTTAATTTTAAATATTAATTTTAAAAATTATTAAGAATTAATGTTAGTAAAACTAAACAAAGATTCTATTTCACTAAATTTTAACTTAAAAATATTTTTAAATAAAATATAAATTAAAACTGATAAATAAAAAGTATCAAAATTTAAATTGAACTATTATAATAATAGAAGGAAATATTTTATTTAGCAATCACAAACTACTTTGTAAAACAATGTTTTAAATTCAAAAGATATATTTTATCAATATCAAAAATTTCTTTTTTTAAAAAAAATGTTTTCGAATAAACTAGGAGGGTGAACCAAAATAATATAATGGTATATAATCTTAAAAAAAACAATTAGGACAGGACAAAAAAATTCTAAGCAAATATTTATTGGCCTATAATAATAACATATCATTCGGAACATTCATTAGCCTATAACATATCAATACCGGATGTTAGACAATTAATATTTTTATTGGTTTTTTTATTCTTGTACTAGCTTTTTAGACGGTCAAACAGCTAAAAAGTGTTTTGATAAATAACTATTAAAGTAACTATTAAGCCCAAATTAAAAAACCTGCTTATGATAGTATTTTCATTGGCTTTTGGTCTTTTTTTCTCTAAATAGCAGTCAACAATCTGAAAATAATTTTAGCGAACATCTCCGTAACAGTTGGCTTAACACTAGTTTATCAGTCAATAATTTCAATTCGTAGAAGAACTCCTGCTAATAGTCATTTTAAATAATTTTCTTATAAAGTTTAGTTTTATTTTAAATGAGGTTTAAAAGATGTTTTCGGATACACTGTGGTGATGCCCTATTATAGTACAACTGTTAATTCATAATGTATGTTATGTTTTGCAAGTAAATATGATTATCCCGTGTGAAATAGTTTGATTTATCATCATTCTTACAAAAGTATGTTTATCCTATGTGGAAAAAGTTATAATTTATGTTTTGCAAGAAATCGTATTTATACCAAGTGGTAAAGGGTTAAAATTTCAAATATAGATCTGCATACAATAGTATACATATGATGAATGAAGTGTGTTAGTCATAACAAAAGTTGTATACGTGTTTTGGGCAAAACAATGGTTAAGTTCGTTTTATACATAACAATGATTGTGTAAAATTTTGTCATGTTATTTTGCATTAAAAGGTAGACCGCCTACTAAATGATTTAAAAGAACTCATAGTAGTACCATTTTAGCAACGTATTCCAAATTTTACATATAAAAAAGTAAATGATTTGAGTTAAGTATGATTATTTGATTGAAACTGCTTTAAAACGCTTATGAAACGTTGAATTTAAATCAAGGACGATTATACAATTTATGAATGCAAAATTCTCTAAACAGGCTACACATTTCCAAATAAGTTTATTACTATAATTTAATATAAAAAGTTTAAATAACTTGTTTGGCATACACTAATGTTAGATACTCGACTTTTTGATGATATTATGTTTTTGTGTGTTTTTTCAATGTTTTTTTTTTTTTTTTTTTTTGCAAACCCTCTTGGCACCTCAAAGGATGATTAAAGGGAGAGCGGGAACTATTTTTGAGCAAGAGTATAGCTTTGCTACATTTATGATAAGCTACTTTGTTTCGCATAGAGAGATATTAGTTAAACAATTTAGAATTGGAAAAATTACCCTGAATAATACGAACTTTCACTGATTTTCCTACAATAATACGAACTTTTAATTAACCATGAATAATACGAACTTTGATACATATTTCCCGCTGGCATACCATTTTACCTGTTACCGGTAAACTTACTCATTCCTTTAAAAAAAATTTTTTGGCTGATAAAACTAAGTAAGAAAAATTACCCTGAATAATACGAACTTTCACTGATTTTCCTACAATAATACGAACTTTCAATTAACTATGAATAAAATACGAACTTTGATACATATTTCCCGCTAGCATAATGAAGAAATGGGGAATAACCGTTTCTCCAGGTAAAGAACCGGTCAGGTATGCTAGCGGGAAATATGTATTAAAGTTCGTATTATTCATGGTTAATTGAAAGTTCATATTATTGTAGGAAAATCAGTGAAAGTTCGTATTATTCAGGGTAATTTTTCCTTTAGAATTTAGCCGAAGTTTAAGTTGTAACTTGGACGTATGAACTCTATTTTGATGTGGTTGTATTCCTTTAATTTGAGAAGTCAAGATTTTCTTTTTATCTATGTACCAGTATGGTGCATTACTTTGTTTTGGTCCAAGTATTTACTTGGGCATTGGTTTACATTTAAGAAACCCCTCAGTTATTTTTGAAGAATAAAAATTAAGCTTAATTATTACTAAATTGTGGTTAGTCTTTTGTCTTTATAGATGGTATTTTAGAATGTTATAGTTGGTATTTTAATGCACATAAGTTGATATTTTAACTAGATTAAGTTGGTGTGTCTGAATTCTGAAGTTAGCATTTTAACTTATCATATTTGGTGTTTTAATTTAACATAGTTATTGTTTTAACTTAATATACTTACAGTTGGTAATTTAACTTAACATAGTAGATGTTTTACGAAATTTGAACAAAATAAGCTTTTTTGTAAAAAAATTTTCAAAGTGAGCTTAAGATAATTTTATTTCCCAAAATAAGCATCTTCTAATCACAGCTTGAGGAATGACAATGTTCGCTATTAGTAACAACAAATAATTATTAAAGCTGAGTCAAAAAGTCAATCAAGTAATCGCCCGCTGTTACTAACAATGGGTCATTAACATCCAAGTTAAGGGAAGTCAACTAAGTCAAAATATCAACCTAGCAATCGTCCCCTGTTAGTAACAACATGCAATTGTTGGGCTGACTTTGGGAATTTTTTTTAAAAAAAGCTTATTTTGTTCAAATTTTCATGTTTTACCAAGTTACAATAATCGAGCTTTTAACTACATATAGTTGTTATTTTAACCTAATTTAGTTGTATTAAATAATATCTACTTCTATTAATAAAAACATTTACTATATACCATCATAGTACCTACTTGTACATGTAAAATAACTACTATGAACGATGATAATACCTATTTCTACTGATAAAAACAACTACTATGATACATATAAAAAATCCACTTTTATGGTTTGTTAAGTAGGATTTTTTGTTATGTAAAATAAGACATTAAGCTAATTGTATTATTATCTTCTTCAACAATCCTATTTTTGATATACTATCAATCCCTACTTAACAAAACCTAAATCCCTTCTTGACATAATGTGAATCTCTACTTGAAATACACTAACCTCTAACTTGATATATTGTGAACCCCTATTTGAAGTATCCGAAATGCCTACATGAGGTATCCTAAAAGCCTACATGGGGTATCCTAAATGCCTACATGTGGTATCCTAAAATGCATACTTTTAGTAACATAAACCCTTATACGAGGCATCCTAAATGCCTTTTTGAGGCATTCTATATGCCTAATTGGGACGCTTGCAATTAATAGAGCAATCACATAAACACAAATTCTTGTGAGAGGCGGTCTCTTTGAGAGACCATTTTCAATTGGGTCAGCCCATTATATATTTTTTAAAATATTGTAGGTAGGCATTAAGAGTGATGTAAGTAGACATTGAAGACATTGAAAGTAGGCATTAAGTGATAAGTATTAAGGATAATATAAATAGGCATTAAGAATACAATAGGTAGACATTAATCTTTAATGGGTTGGACTTGAGATTTGCTCTCAAAGAGACGGTCTCTCAAGAGACTAGCTGTTACATAAATTAGTTAGCATTTTTTTCAAATTGATTGTAATGGATTGGGCTTCCTGAGAGGCGTCTCTCATAGAGATGTTCTCTCAATAGACCGATTGATTCTCTAAAAAGATAATCTATTTGAAAGACATATTTCTTTGGGCCGACTAGTAATTTTTATTAAAAAAATTTAAAACTTAAAAAAAACCATATGCTTCTTTTTTCATTCTTCTTTCTCAACAAATATCCAAGGTTGTTATCTTTCTTCATCAAATCTTCATAACTTGTATCCATATTGTCCATCAAGTATTTATGACTATCCTTCTTCTTTTCCAATTATATTTTCATCATTAAATTCAGAATGAAATCTTAAGTTATAATTTAATTAAAATTTTATCTTAAAAGGGTAATTTTTTCATTGTCAAACCTTGAACAAATTGAATCTTTAATTTACAGTTGAGCATGCTTTTCTTATTCACAATGAATTTCTTTTTGCGTTTTTTATTTTTTTTTTTGTTCTGCTTAATATAAATTGTCAAATTCAACCATCAAATTATTATACATGAATTTTCATTTGTATTGTGTTTGAAATAATTTTGTAATTTAAAATTATAAATTCAAGTATCAAAGCTTTCATTTCTTTTTAATATCAAATTTAAGTGGAGAAACCATTTTTTAATTGCGTGCCGTAGAGATTAGTTTTGTTTTTCTTTTTCTAATGTTAAAATGGATTGAGCTTATGAAAGGAGCTAATAAGAGGCGACTCTTAAAGAGACCGTCTCTTATAAGAGTTGCTGATAATCTTAGAGTGATTACTTAGAGAAATTAAGTGATTGCATAGGCCTATGTCATGATGAAACTGTAACATCCGTTTTTTTTTAAAAAAATAATAATAATAAATAAATAAATAAATAAATAAATTTCAAAAATTTTAAAAATAAATAAAAAATTAATAATAACTCCCCATTAACAAATAACTTTTCACTTCTCTTTCTAAATCATTTAACCAACCTCACATAACTATTATAAATTAAACCAATTACCCTTAATTTCATTCACATTATTACTCACACTTCCTTTTCTTCCTACAAACTCTTCCTCCATCCTCCAATTGCTTAAAATTAATCAAGAAAAGGCAAGATTTTGATATAAAAGACAGCGAATTCGTAGACAAAGATTATTAAGAGCGAACGTTTCTAGGATCGCGTGACAAGGTAATTCTCAATGTCCATCTAATTAGAACTATCCCGTTAGTATTATGTGCTAAGGGATAATTAATGTGTTTAAATGGGTGTATGATTTGATATGACATTATTTTGTATGATATTATGTTTTATATATTCTCAAATTATATTTACTATTATTTTTGTCAAACTTGAATTTATAATTTTTTTTTATTTCGATAAAATTTATATTATTATTTTGATAAAAAAATTAGATACGGTTCAAATTGGAAGAGAAATATTTATAATATTAATTTCTATTGCCACCAATTGATGTTAGAAGGGTGATTTGGAAAATGAGATTTCAGTTGGATATTCCTAAGATATATATTTATTGGGAAAAATTTATAATCATAAAATAAAATTTATAATGTATGTTTGATTATATGTTTGTGTGCTCGCAACTAAATATTAGAAATCTATTAAATCACGTGAAGTGTAACACGAGGGGAATGAAGCTCTTATATTTGTTGTGATCCAAGTATAAGAGTGATGAACATGTTGTCCTGTTTGGTTAATATAACTGCCGACAAATATTATTATTATTTCTGATACTTGATACGATGTTTGGTCTTCCTTCTATTTATTGTGATCCAAGTTGAAGGGGTGTGCACACTAGGGTTCCCTGAGACTACTCTGCTGGCCTTGAATTATTTGGGGTGACGACCTCTTGATGAAGTAAGTATAGGGGTAAAGCCTCGGCCTACTAGCATTCTTGTTTCCTCAAATTAAAAATTGATTATGTGTTTGTCATTATTAAATATCAAATTAATAAATTGGTTTACGTGATATTATATATATTGTTTTCTCAAATTGTTTTCTTTTAAACTCAGCTATTTATTATTTTCTAAAATTATTTTCAATTTAATTATATTTTATTTTCTTAAATCATCTTCAAACTTAATAGTTTTACGGGATGGAGTTGGAATTACTTGATTTCCTGATTTTGGGAGTTTTCCCTTGTTTTTCTTGCATTCTTATGTTGCAGGTTATTGATTGCGTGGGAATCTTGGAGTGAGGATCACCTAGAAACATAACTTTATTGGAGTTGTATTTCAGTTTAAATTTTACCTTAAGTGGTTTAAATTTTATATGGATACAAATTACGGTTCAGTCTTTTCTTATGTTGTAAGACCCTTTGTTAGATTTAAAATTATTAAGTTATTTCGTAGTCGTTAAGCCTTACATTTATTTTATTAGAAATAGATGTGGCGGTAACACTCCCATGAGTAGGTTTTGCTTCATATTTTTCATTAGAGGTGTTTTCTAAAGTTCGACCTATCCTGAGGGTGTTATAAAGTGGTATCAATAGCTTAGGTTTGTTTTGTCAAATCTTTGGGTTGTTTAGGAATTAAAGTTGATAAAGGCTTAAATTAAAAATAGGTTAGATGGTACAAGGTAAAAAAAAAATTATTTTAAATAATTTAAGTAAGTTACAAAAAAAATAAATAAAATAAAATAAATTATGAGAGTGGGGACCAATGAGTTTATTGTTTTGAAGTACTTTTAAGTACTTAGTAGTAGTAGTTATTTCTTTTAATTATATTTTCGTTGTCTTTCGTTTTTTTGTTAGTTGCCTCGATTTCGTTTTTGGGGATAGATTGGTTAAAGAAGTATCAGGCTAAAATTCGTTGTGCTAAACAGAGAATTACCTTTGGAGGCCCTAAGGGATATTAACTAACCTTCCAAGAAACTGCTTTCGAACCACCAAAGACCAAGCTTATCTCCGCCCTAAATCTCCAGACCCATCTTAGGAAAGGCTACCCCGTATATTTGTGCCATGTAAAGGACACGAGCATGAAAGAGGACGAGTTAGGAGAGATACTTGTAGTTAAGGAATTTGTTGATGTGTTCCCAGGTGAGGTTCCAAAGATGCCACCTGTGAGAGAGTTAGACTTCAAGATTGACTTAGTTCCGGGAACAAGACTCATTTCAAAGGCACCTTATAGGATGGCACCTGCCGAGTTACAAGAGTTGAAGGTACAACTTGAGGATTTGTTGGATAAAGGATATATAAGACCAAGTGTATCACCTTGGGGAGCCCCAGTGTTATTTGTTAGGAAAAAAGACGGATCATTGAGACTATGTATTGATTATAGGGATTTAAATAGTGTGACGGTGAAGAATAAGTATCCACTTCCTAGAATTGAGAATTTATTCGATCAACTTAGGGGTGTAGGAATATTTTCAAAGATTGATTTGAGATCAGGTTATCATCAATTACGAATTGCAGAAGAGGATATAGCCAAAACAGCTTTTCGAACAAGGTATGGCCATTATGAGTTCACAGTCATGCCCTTTGGACTCACTAATGCGCCTGCTGTCTTTATGGACCTTATAAATAGGACTTTTCAGCCTTATTTGGATAAGTTTGTAGTTTTTTTTATTGATGATATCTTAGTGTGCTCTATGAATCGAGAAGAGCATGAAGCTCATTTGAGGAAAGTTTTAGAGATTTTAAGAGAGAATAAGTTGTATGCCAAGTTTTCAAAATGTGAATTTTGGTTGGAAAGGGTAGTATTTTTGGGGCGTGTAATTACAAAGGATGGAGTAATGGTAGACCCCTCGAAGGTTCAAGCAGTAATGAACTGGCCTACACCCACTAATGTGACAGAAGTGAGAAGTTTCTTAGGTCTAGTCGGATACTATAGGAGATTTGTGAAAAATTTCTCGAGAATTGCTCAACCTATCACTAATTTGATGAAGAAGACCGCTAAGTTTCAATGGGATGATAAGTGTGAAACGGCATTTCAAGAGTTGAAATCAAGGCTTACCTCTGCTCCTGTGCTGACCTTACCGAATGAAAGTGGAGAATCTGAGGTTTATACAAATGCATCTAAGAATGGACTAGGTTGTGTGTTGATGCAAGATGGGAAAGTAGTAGCATATGCATCACGACAACTTAAGGCGCATGAGAAGAATTACCCCACACATGACTTAGAATTGGGAGCTGTAGTCTTTGCATTGAAAATTTAGAGACATTATTTATTCGGAGTAAAGTGCAAGATTTATACTGATCACAAGAGTTTGAGGTTCTTGTACTCTCCAAAAGAGTTGAATATGAGACAAAGACGATGGCTAGAACTCATTAAGGATTATGATTTGGATTTGAAGTATTGTGAAGGAAAGGCAAACAAAGTAGCTGATGCACTGAGTAGGAAGTCCAGTCATACAATGAATGCATTAATTTTAGCAGATGAGTTGTGTGAAGAGATTCATAGGATGAACTTAGAAGTGGTAAAATATGGATATGTGGGTACTCAATAGAATGGAATGACGGTTGAATCCGATATTTTTGAGGAAATTAGAGTGCAGCAAGTTACGGATAACTGGCTAACTAAATTGAAGAAGTTGAAGGAGCATGGTCAAGCACCTGCGTTCGAAAGTGATGAAAATGACGTAATGAAGTATAAAGGAAGATGGTGCATAACGCATGACGAGGAGCTTAAGACTAAGATTATGACTGAAGCTCATAATTCCCCATACTCAATACATCCTGGTGGTGACAAGATGTACAAGGATCTTAAGAAGAACTTTTGGTGGCCCAACATGAAGCGTGAAGTTACATGCTTTGTGGCGAAGTGTCTAACGTGTCAGAAGGTGAAAATTCAACATATGAAGCCGGGGGGAAAATTGCAACCGTTAGAAGTACCTGGATGGAAATGGGAGTCGATTTCAATGGACTTTGTAGTAGGATTTCCAAAGTCAAAAACAGGGAAGAATGCCATATGGGTGATAGTGGATCGATTAACAAAAACAGCAAGGTTTATAGCTATGAAGAATACTTGGACAATGCAACAGATGGCAAACGCGTATTTTCAAGAGGTGGTAAGATTGCATGGTGTGCCTAAGGACATTGTATCGGATAGAGATTCGAGATTTCTGTCCAAATTTCGGAAGATGCTACAAGAAGCAGTGGGCACGATACTAAAGTTCAGTACTGCATTTCATCCAGCAACAGATGGTCAAACAGAGAGAACGATTCAGACTCTTGAGGATTTGTTAAGAGCATGTGTTATGGATTTTGGTGGATCTTGGGAGGATAATTTGATGTATGTAGAGTTTTCTTACAATAATAGTTTTCATTCTAGCATAGGAATGGCACCTTACGAAGCCCTATATGGGAGAAAGTGTAGGAGTCCTATATGTTGGAATGATGTTAATGAGTCGTTGGGATTAGGACCAGACATGATTGAGGAGACTACAAAGAAGATAAGGATGATTCAAGAGCGTATGAGGGGCGCGCAAGATCGTTAGAAGTCGTATGCAGACCAAAGGAGGAGAGCATTAGAGTTTGAAGTAGGTGAAAAAGTTTTGCTCAAAGTGTCACCAACCAAGGGTGTCATGAGATTTGGTAGGAAGGGTAAATTGAGTCCTCGTTTTATAGGTCCTTATGAAGTATTGGAACGAATTGGGGAAGTAGCCTATAGATTAGCCTTACCTATGAACCTAGCTAAAGTCCACAATGTCTTCCATGTATCCCAACTCCGAAAATATGTCCATGACCCTTCCCATATCATACAACCTGAAACCATTGAACTTGATGAAACCCTTACCTTTGAAGAAAAACAATAAAAATCCTTGATACCAAAACAAGATGTACCCGGAACAAGGAAATTAAGTTGGTCAAGGTATTATGGACGAACCAACAAACCAAAGAAGCTACATGGGAAACCGAAGTTGACATGAGAAAGCGATACCCCGAACTTTTCGAACAGGTGCGTTGAGTTTCGAGGACGAAACTTTTTAAAATAGGGGGGGTGATGTGAGTCTATCAAACCGTCCAATTTTTTTTCTTTTAAAACTTCAGTAGTTAACTTTAAGTTCGAGGACGAACTTTTAGTTTAAGGGGGAGTGTATGTAACATCCGTTTTTTTAAATAATAATAATAATAAATATATAAATAAATAAATTTCAGAAATTTTAAAAATTTAAAAAATTATAATAACTCCCCATTAACAAATAACTTCCCACTTCCCCCTCTAAATCTTATAACCAGCCTCACATACTATTATAAATTAAACCAATTACCCTTGATTTCATTCACATTATTACTCACACTTCCTTTTCATCCTACAAACTTTTTCTCCATCCTCCAATTGCTTAAAATTTAATCAAGAAAAGGCAAGATTTTGATATTAAAGACAGCGAATTCGAAGATAAAGATTATTAAGAGCGTACGTTGTCTAGGATTGCGTGACAAGGTAATTCTCAACGTCCATCTAATTAGGACTATCCCGTTAGTATCATGTGCTAAGTGATAATTAATGTGGTTTAAATGGGTGCATGATTTGATATGACATTATTTTGTATGATATTATGTTTTATATATTCTCAAATTATATTTACTATTATTTTTGTCAAACTTGAATTTATAATTTTTTTTTATTTCGATAAAATTTAATGTTGGCTTCTTAAGTTTTGATGATGACTTCACTTTTAAATAAACAAACATGTTTTAGAGATTATTTTGTAGGTGAATATCCGATTTTGTTAAAATCGTTGATGGAGCCTATGACTTGGTTCGTGGAAGTTGTACGTGTATTCGAATATCCAAGAAGTTAGATAAATTCTTAGGACGTTAAAAGTAGACAGACGGTCTACTGTTCCCAAAGTTGACATCTGACAGAAGTTGTAGATGGAGACAGTACACTGTTCCTACGACGCAGGTCTGAAGAAAACATCGGCTGAAAAATTGCAAATAATTTATTTTCTGTTTTTAAGTTGATGTAACGGTTAAGAGTTAAATTAATTGCTTAATTAATTAATAAATTGGTTGGCAAAACTATTTTTAGGTTATCTAAAAATAGCCTAAGATTTATTCTTTTTGAGAAAAGATCTCCTTGTAATTAGGACTTTTTGTTTTAACTCCTATGCTATTTTTAGCTTGAAGGAACCGTTTTCCATTTTTAGCAAATGGTGACCGGATTCTATTTTTGGCATTCCACTACCTTTTTCTTTTGAGATCGTGTAAGTTAGTGGTAGGTATGCCTAAGGTAACTGACGGCTGTTCTCACTATAAATAGGAGGGACTATGCTCAAACCGAAAAGTATCCGAGAGTGTCCATAAAGGGAGATCTATTAAGAAAAATATTTTAAGCTATCTCATGCCAATTAATTTATTATATTTTTCTTAAAGCAATTATTTAATTTTTATCCTCTTGAGAATTTGGCCTTGTAAGGGTATTTGTGTGTTTTGTTGTAACTAGACTTAAGGGAAGTCTAGGGTAATAGAGAAACTTCAAGAAAAGCGTGAGAAGAGAAAGAAAAGGAGAAAGAGAAGAGAAAGAGAAATAGGCCTAGAATAGAGAAGCTTCAAGTGAAGCAAATTGTTTTATGTGAATGTAATTGATTGCCTAAAACATAGTGAGAATTTTGAAATCCCGAGGGGTCGTGGTTTTTCCTTCTTATTAGGCCAAGAAGGTTTCCACGTAAAATCTTTATCTCCTTTTATTTTTTTCATTTTAAGTTTAAGTTTTATTTTATTATGATAATTCCACAAAATTAGAGGCAAAAATCTTAAACTTAATGCACAATAATTCACCCCCCTCTTGATGCATTCGATCATCTATTTGCATTTCTACATTTATATTATTATTTTGATAACAAAATTAGATACGGTTTAAATTGGAAGAGAAATATGTATGATATCAATTCCTATTGCCACCAATTGATGTTAGAAGGGTGATTTGGAAAATGAGATTTCAGTTGGATATTCCTGAGATATATATTTATTGGGAAAAATTTATGATCATAAAATAAAATGTAAAATGTATGTTTGATTATATGTTTGTGTGCTCGCAACTAATTATTAAAATCTATTAAATCACATGAAGTGTAACACGAGAAAAATGAAGCTCTTATATTTGTTGTGATCCAAGTATAAGGGTGATGAACATGTTGTCCTGTTTGGTTAATATAGCTGCCGACAGATATTATTATTATTTCTGATACTTGATACGATGTTTGGTCTTCCTTCTATTTGTTGTGATCCAAGTAGAAGGAGTGTGCACACTAGGGTTCCCTGAGACTACTCTGCTGGCCTTGAATTATTTGGGGTGACGACCTCTTGATGAAGTAGGTATAGGGGTAAAGCTTCGGCCTACTGGCATTCTCGTTTCCTCAAATTAAAAATTGATTATGTGTTTGTCATTATTAAATATCAAATTAATAAATTGGTTTACGTGATATTATATATATTGTTTTCTCAAATTGTTTTCTTTTAAACTCAGCTATTTATTATTTGC
This sequence comes from Amaranthus tricolor, assembly GCF_026212465.1. Taxonomy (NCBI): domain Eukaryota; kingdom Viridiplantae; phylum Streptophyta; class Magnoliopsida; order Caryophyllales; family Amaranthaceae; genus Amaranthus; species Amaranthus tricolor. The sequence continues at coordinate 11,954,926 of NC_080053.1, forward strand.
TAAAATTGTTTTCAATTTAATTATATTTTATTTTCTTAAATCATCTTCAAACTTAATCGTTTCACGGGATGGAGTTGAAATTACTCGATTTTCTGATTTTGGGAGTTTTCCCTTGTTTTTCTTGCATTCTTATGTTGCAGGTTATTGATTGCGTGGGAATCGTGGAGTTAGGATTACCTAGAAACATAGCTTTATTGAAGTCGTATTTCAGTTTAAATTTTACCTTAAGTTGTTTAAATTTTATATGGATACAGATTACGTTTCAGTCTTTTCTTATGTTGTAAGACCCTTTGTTGGATTTAAAATTATTAAGTTATTTCGTAGTCGTTAAGCCTTACATTTATTTTATTAGAAATAGATGTGGTGGTAACACTCCCATGAGTAGGTTTTGCTTTATGTTTTTCGTTAAAGGTGCTTTATAAAGTTCGACCTATTCTGATGGTGTTACGGAAACAATCTAGTACAAGACTTGCTGTAACATTTAAGACGGAAGCCTTCCAAGAGTTGGATTATGAAAAATAATGATAGAGAAGAGAGATTACAAAATTTAAAGAGAATGAAACAAGTCTTTTTAAAATAGTGCAAAATATTTTCTGTTTCTACATCTTCACCATCTAGATCTAGCTGAATTCCTTTAATGGTGTCAGTGACCACTTAAGATGGATTTTGCTCAATTGTTCTTCAATGTAACCCAAAAGAACTAGATGCTAATGGATGTTTTATAAAAGGAACAAGTCTAAACTACAAATGTAACTAATAATGCCTTAATACTACATATTTCACATCCATCATATTAGAGAGACACTATTGTGCAGGTGTATAGCCTACAAGTGAGAAAGAAGCCGATAATGTACAGGCGCATGGGACTTGGGAGATATATAAAACATCCGTTCCCCCATAAAGTTGCAGCACAACCTACTGCCGCTGCATAGGTGATGTTGAAGGCTGATTATTTGAAGTATAAATACCAATACCAGGGGGCCGATAAAATCCACCACTTGCATTCTGGTGTTGACCTAGTTGCAGAGGAGGCTGGAGTGGCTGTGGACTTGGCGGGACAAGAGGCCGTGCAAGGTTCATGGCAACATGAGATGGCAAAGGTGGGGGAGGAGGTAGGCTGTTTCCACCATTAAATCCATAAGGCATCATATTATGCATCATGGTAGGCATCAGAGGCGGCGGAGGTGGGGGTGGAGGAGGTGGGCCCAATGAAGACGGAATGATCGACTGCAACACTTGATTGTTTGAAATTGGTTGCTGGAGATGGGTGAAATAGGGTGAGCTTCCAGCATCAAGATTTGCAGGATCTGTTCCTGATGATGGCTGTTCCAGTTTCACCCGTTTCCCAGGTGAGAAAGTGGGTAGACTAGAAGAAAATGCTGCCGTTTTCGATCCATCATTCTTTGAAGCAGCCTCTTCAGCCACAAGGGAAGAAAGGACCGAGGTAAGCATTTGCGCTGAGGATGTGAAAGAAGCAAGTTTGGCAGCAACAGCAGCGGCAGCAGCCTTTTTGCTCTCTTCATCAATTACTGCCATTGGGGCAAAAGCAGCTGTGCGTTGGCTCGGAGTTTGAGAAACTTGTTGAGCAGGAATCTGTTGACTGCCAATTGGTTGACTGAGAGGAATCTGAAGACTGCTTGCCTGCAAGCTTGGGTTATTAAGCTCTCCTGCCATTGGTGGTTCAGTCAAAACATGAACCGGTGCAGATGATACACCATGATTGTGGGATGATAGCTTTGACCTCAGGATTCCAACTTCATTAATTCGACTACGAGCAATCTGCAACACCATTGCCAATTTAGAGGCATATCTTTTGTAATAAAGAAGCAATTGATTGATGCCAAAAGCGCAAAAAAGGGTGAAGCATACAATGAAGGAGAAAAAACAAAAGAATAAATAGCCATTCTAAAAACAAAAATATGTTGAATTCTACTTGGGCATAAATTGAAAAATTACCGTGAATGATACAACCTTTTGTTAATTTTCATACAATAATACCAACTATTGATTAATCATGAATAATACCAACTTTGAGGGGTATTTTCCTAGAATAATTCCAACTTTAGTTTATTAACTAACATATCAATTTTTTTGTCTTATAATCACCTATAGTATGATTCTTTACATGCTAGGGATTTTCTAGAAAAATATCCCTTTAAGTTGATATTATTTATGGTTAATCAATAGTTGGTATTATTGTAGGAAAATTAGCAAAAGGTTGTATTATTCACGGTAATTTTTCCTAAATATTAAAAGAAAATGAATGCAACCTTTCTTACAACACAAGAATTTAGAGCACAATATTCACACCTAGGAGCCAATATACTCCCTCCAAATCATAGAGCTTGTCATTCAGTCTCCGCTTCAAGGAAGAGTAAATTTATATCTTGTACTTGGTAGTTGGTGTACATAAGATGAGGGCAGCTCCTTCGCAATCCCAGTATTTGACTGGTGCTACGCTAAAAAAGAATTCTAGTCTTCCTTCATAGAACCTACATCAGAATATGAGGAGAACTACTTTCCTCATGAGGTCTCATAGGTAATTAGCACACGATTCAACAGATCATTTCTGCTATTTAACACACATAGCAACGGATCGACTTAATTCATGTTGATCACGACAACCTAGCAAATTCAAGCTCTGTCAAAGCTATAGCATTCGTTTCCAACATCCTCAAAAGTGTACTTGGCACATTCCCATATATTTGATAGTCTTTATAATCACTGCGATATAAATTTTACCTTCTGGAGAAGCAACTCAACTGGAAAAACTTCAACTATTCCTAACATTATTTCTTCATGTTGGTAAACTCTTTAGGCATTTCTCAGTCCACATCCTATCTAATTGTTCCTTTCTTAAAAAAATAAGCCAACCGACCTGTTTAGACAGTTAATGGTGGCTGCTTCACAGAAAAATGAATATTATCCGATAATAGAATTGTCTAAAGACAAATAAAGAAGGGTTCACAAAAGAAAGGACAAACAAGAGTTCTAAACGAACAGGAAAGAGCAAGCCAATTGTAGAGGAACATGACAAAGCAAACCCTACAAATACATGTAAATAAGACTAAAGAAAGAGCCAGAACACCTTTTAAGGACTATTCATGGTTATTTCTCAATAAACAAAGTTATAATTCCCGAAAAGGAAGACCAATGATTGGCCAAAATATCATCTCTTAACAGCTCTATGCTGCCCATGCAAAGTATACCTCAACATCGCTTTACAACTTTTAACAAGTTCAAAGCATAGTGGATAATTACCCCTCTGCTGTTGATATGTTCGATATTTAACAATAACAAGAGAAATTAGGTTGACTTAAAGATGAGCTTTAAGAAAGTACAGTACATCTAAATAATACCTAGAGGACAGATACAGATTCAGAATTTAGAAATGGTTGTGGCCTTGTAGAAATGTACTGCATCAAAGGTCATTTTCACATCTTCAGCACAAAATAAAAAACAGATACATTAAATGGCTAACCACCAGGAAAGCTGCGAAGAACATATAAATCACTAGGAAGCCAAAAGGGCTCCCGCCTAGGGAAATGCAACATATTTCTCTATAGTTATTTACGACAGATATTAGATAAAGAATCAAATAATACATGGTAACAGGAAAGCTGCAGACAACATATAAATCACCATGAAGCCAAAAGGGAGCCTAGGGACATGCAACATGTTTTTTCTATAGTTATTCAGGATAGATATTGGATAAAGAATCAAATATTACATGGTAATAGATATTAAATTTTATGACTACAAGAGACAAAATGAGTCAGAGATAAGGCCAAAACAGTAGTAGGAAAAAGGCAGGAATATAAATTCTAATGCTCAAGACAAGATAGAAATCGGAATGGAGTTGGTGTTATTATGGATGAACGAACATCTAAAGATGTAGTAGACGTATACAAAAAGAAAGACAGGATTATTAAAGTGAAAATGGTATATGGTAAAGAGAGATTGAATGTCATAAGTGCCTATGCACCGTGTGCAGGGATAAAGATCAATTAAAAAGAAAACTTGGGCGGATATCGATAATATGATGCAAAATACGAATGATTCAGAAGCTCTATATCAGAGGTGATTTAAATGAGCATGTAAGGGTGTGTCATAAAGGCTACGAAAGCGTCCATTGAGGCTTTGGCTATGGAGCTAGGAATGCAGAAGAAGAATCCATTTCGGATTTTGTATTCTCATATGATTTTTTGGTTGCTAAAACATGGTTTTAACAGAGAGAAAGTCACTTGGTGACTTTTAGAACTAAGTACACGCAACATGACTGCTTTTTGTTAAGGAAGATAGATTGAGATAATTGCCCAAATTTTAAGATTCTTCCGTCAGAGTGTGTAGCCACCCATTACAAACTCTTTATCCAAAGATAAGAAAGCCAAAAAATGTATAATCAATTTAAGATTTCGCTGAGAATGTTGTTAAAAAACCTTATAAGAGATATATTTGGATGCGGAGGATACCTGAACAATTAAAACTTGCACCAGTCAAATTGTTGAGGAGATCTTAAGATTTTTAGGAGGTGCTATCTTGGTAAAGAAAATGTTGTGGAGACACAACATTCATTCCCTTAAATAAAAAAATTCTATGCGAAGGATGCATAAATCAGAGGTGTAGGGGGCTTTAAAGAACATAAATCTAAATAAAGTGTCAGGGTCAGATGGTATACTTATTGAGATATGAAGATGCTAAAGGGCGATTGGAGTAACTTAGCTAACCGGTCTATTCATCAAGATTGGAGGACTAACAAGATGCCCAATGGCTAGAGAAGTACTCTAGGGCCCATTTACAAGAAGTAGGGAGATGTCCATGATTGCTTTAACTATCGAGGAACAAAAACTCATTGGCCATACTATGAAATTATGGGAAAGAGTGATTAAGATACATATGAGGAGATGTACCAGCATATTAGAAAACCAATTTAGATTTATGCCAGGGAGATCTACAATGGATGCAATTTATCTTATGAGACAAATGATAGAGTGCTATAGGGCACGGAAAATACACTAGCACATGATTTTTATTGACTTGAAAAAATCATACGACAAAGTACCAAAAGAAGACTATTCCCAAGAAATACATTAATATAGCGCAAGATGTGTCGAGTAGTCAAGACGAATGTTGGGACAAATAGAGTGAAAACAAAGGATCTCACTCACAATTAACCTTCATCTAGACTCTGTCCTAAGCCCCTTTTTTTTCCAACAGTCCTAGATGAGATAACTCGATTAATACAAGAAGACGTGTCTTGGTGTATGTTTATGACATTGTTGTGGTAGATAAGACTAAAGAAGGGGTGAATTCTAAGTTCAAACGAAACGATGGAAACAAGAATAGGAGTCACGGGGTTCAAATAAAGTCAAAGTAAAACAGAGTACATGAAGTGTAACTTCAGAATAAACGAGATAACGAAAGGCACTATAGAGTTAGATAGAAAGAAATTGCCAAAGTACAAATACCTTAGGTCCATATTTTGGAATAGTGGGGAGATCTAACAAAATGTGACCCATAGAACTAAGTGTGAATGACAAAAAAAGAAGAGCAGCTACTGGGTGATTATAATTCAATGTGTGCCCCTAAAGCTAAAGGGCAAGTTTTATCAAACAACCATTATTTCAGGATTTGAATGCAGAGCTTTTAGAAAAGATCAAGGTAGGAAGATAGGAGTAGCAAAAATGCAAATGATTCGATAAATGCGTCATGCTTCAAGGGATAAAATTTAAAATAAAGATATAAGAAAGGGTTTAGGAGTTAGAAATATTGAGGAAAAGATGAAGGAGAATCGTTTAAGGTGATGGGCATGTGCAAAGACGGAATATTAGCGAACTGTTAAGGAAAATAGAAAGTTGGAGCTCAGAAGATTTAAAAAAAGAGGGCAAGAAAGAACGAATATGACTTGGAGGGCAAGGATTGAAAAGGATATGAAGGATCATGATAGAAAATCAAAATGAATAGAGAACAATTTACCATTAAAAATAAATATATTGATTCATGTACCCTACCATAATCCTTTGGGATTAAGGCTTTGGCATTGTTGTTATTGTTAAACTGCTACTAAATCTGTCTCTTTTTAATTGTCTCTTAGCACACAATGTATGTTATGTTCATATTAATGCAACATAATCCAATACCCACACAAGGTTGCTCATTTTATATTCTCTATTCCCTTGCTACATAAGTTAATTTAGGATGCCTCTATAACTTTGCTACTCCCCTAATTTTGGCAATGAGCACATATTCTATCTCTATCAATTACAAACTGATTTTCTTTTGTTATATCATCCACATACATCTTCCATACACTAATTTTTTGACTTATTCTCTCAGTCTACAAAAAATTGAAAAGCATTCTAACCCCTTTGTAGCAATCTTCGAGAAAGAGAAAGTAGTTAGTTGCATAAACCTTTCAATCAAAACAAGTGTAGCAGGAAATCAAAGTTACTTAAGGGGATCTTTTCAACAATTTCGCACCTGGTTCTGAGAAGTGTATTAACCTAAAGTCTACAGAGAAAAGATTCTAATTGGTTTTAGCACCACTAAATCAAAGTCTCTTTCTATCAAGCATCATACTCGATTTGATAAATGCCAAGATACTTTTAGAATAGCTATGGAACCAAATTAGAAAGCCAACATTTTGTGTTGAGGATTAGCACTAGAAACACTACCAAATGCTTCTCAAACATCCGATAAATGCAATATAATCTGACACTCATGACGAAAACTTTTCTAATGGACACACATGAAGTAACAGGAAGCACTCTCAAAAAGATAAAATGGACTTTTACCTGCAATTGGAGCCTTAGAGTCTCCAACTGTGCTTCCTGCAAGATTACAACTTATTAGCATTGGATATCACACAACCATAACTCATACAAACAGGAAAACTACTGATCCCGGTGTTTTGTCAAATATCCTTGTACAAGATTTCAGCCACATGTTTTCCTACTTTCAATTGTATCAGAAAGCTTGACCACCCCCCCCCCCCCCCCCCCCCCCCCCCCCCCGGTCTCAAAGTGACAACTTTTTTATATGAAAACATCACAAGAATGAAAACTTATGCTAGGTTACATGTAATCAATCCAAGCAAGGGACTCATTTTGAAGGTATTTGGCAAAACATTTTGCAGTAGCTGGTTCAGGATTGGAGTCCTCCAAATACATAAAACACAAGTCACATATTAAGGTTCTATGCTGTGGCACAATGCTTTAGATAATTTTCCACGACATAATGGTGAGAAAGCTGGCATCATACTTTGTTTGGGAAGGTGGTCTCATTTCCACTAAATGAGAAGAGTAAACTGCAAGTAAAGGATTAAGGGCATGGGTAAATAAATGAAAGGCCGACGATAAATGAGGTGGCATTGAGCTAATGCAATATTGGAATGTTGCTGTATTTCCAAATTACTACTAATGTTCATGGAAGCCCAACTTAACTGCTTGAAATTCAAAAGTCAGCGACACAGAATAGGGGCATATTGAAATTAACCAAACCTTTATCAAGCTGATCAATTTAGTCGGTTTTCGGTTGGGACGTTTCCGATTGGGTCCTTTTCAAATCAGGTCAATCTTGGATTAAGTTGTTTCCTATTTAACTGGACTTGAGTCAACTCAACCGGTTAAGGGTTAACTTTTTTTGTCGCGTGAATTTTGGTCACATCATTTTTTTCAGGTTAGACACTCGCAATGATGTCCCAAGAGTTTAAGAAATCAAGTTTCTATGTCTTACCTTTCCTTCTTCCACATCACATTCTCCTACCTTTCCTTCTTCCATACAACATTCTCCTATATTTCCTTCTTCCACATCACATTCCCCTAATTCATCATAACCCACGCCCGACATTTCACATTTGTTCCACAATGGAGACCTATGGCATGGTATATTGCAATGTAAATTGCAATAAGAGAATAAATGGCAAACTTCATTATTCTCGTATTGTTGTACCCCATTAATTCTTTCAAGGTACAACAATGTCCTTATATATTTAAGTCATGTTGCCTTTTACAAAAGGTTATTGTTGTAGACAAAAAATGAAAAGTCATTGATAGTGACCCAAGAAAGAAGTCTATGTTGCGGATGCTCTTATGATAAAGCGAGTCTATTTTGAGTCGGAAAATAATTGATGGGTTTATGTCACATTGAATCCAAGATGATCGCATGCTTATTATAATTTTTCTTAAAACAGAGAGCAAGTTTCTTTCCACTTATTGTTCACAAACCTTACCACATTCACTTGAAACCTCAATTGAGTAAAACGTTGATGTCTACCCTTCCTTTGACCTTTTTCATCATAAAATATCACACATATTACATCTGCAATACAAACTATTATTATGACCCACCATCGGTTTGACTAAAAGATCTATATCAAGCTTGTTAGATATATACAAAAGGCACCTTTTAAACAGATATGTAAAACAAAGTCAATACTAGATGATCCCAGCGTACAACTAATGTATTGGTCAAACAAATGTTCAACTAAATCCATCTACACTTAAAACATAGAAGGTCTTTTGCTTTGGAATGTTTTTCATCCTCATTTTATTACTTCAAATACATCCAATTTTAGGTCAGGTTGAGACAGTCTTCACTAAACACTTGGGTAGTTTGGTTTAATACAACTAGGTTTCGGAGCCATAAATTTTTGCTCTAAACACTTGTAACAGCTTGGGTCGGTTCTTGACAGGTCCAATTCCAGTTTTTATTGCCTCATTTTAATTAACTAAAAAAGCTGAAAAATAAAACAAAAGATAACTGGTAATATGGTGATGATGTACTTGATCCTGAATTGCTTCTTGCAGGAGAGAAACCAGAGTCACCCGAGTTAATTCTGCGCCTTCAAGTTGTCTGGCACATTCATGAAGGATATTTTCCTGCTCCTGCATCTCATCCGGTATTACTGTTGCTGGCTGAATTCCTGGTGCAAAGGAGAGCAAAACGTAAAATGGAAATAAATTATTCATTTGCATGAAATCATGGGTTTAAATAACATTTCAGCTAGGACTAAACAACTAATTTTTTCTTGGGGTTATTTCATATCTTAGGATGGATCTGGAGGATTATGGAAAACAACTCATTTGAGGTGATTTCATTTAAGGATAAAATTATCTATTAATGTTGTAGTTATGAAGATACTACTTTTTAAATAACTCATTTCAAATACTTTTAAAATCATATTGTTTTATGTATTCAAAAATTATCTAATAAATTCATCCATATTAAAAGTTTTATGCTCCCAAGTTACGAAGATACTACTCTAGGAAATAGCACATAGACTTTTCTATTAACCTTTTCATATCACCTTTTCCTGTAACTTTGCATATTGCAAGCCTTTTGCTTTTCAATCTTTTCATCCAAAAAATACTTTTAATGTTCCCTTCCCTCCTTCCAAACTTCATACAAGACCACTAGTCTCCCAACTTGATTTCTCAACCATAGAAGATTGAGGAATATCATTCCTCCATCATAAAAGATTAAGACCTTTTTTATAGAACAACAATGCCAAAGCATTATATCTTTTGGGGTCACATGAATTCTTCTTCTTTATTCATTTTGATTCTTTGTCGTCTGCACTTGAAAATCTAAAAGCTTTCATATCTTTTTGCACTCCTATCCTTCATGTCGTCTTCGCTCTTCCTCGTCCTCTTTTTAAGTCCTCCAAGTTTCAACTTTCTATCTTCTTTATCTACACTAATACCCCGTCATTGCACATGGTCAAACCATCTTAAACAATTCTCTTTCAACTTCTTTTTGATAATTGTGAAACTTAATTCCTTTTTTATATCTTCATTTCAAATTTATCCCTCAAGGTATGTCCGCTCATCTATCGAAGCATTCGCATAACTCTCTTCTTCCTACTATGATCCTTTCTAAAAGCCCAAAATTCTTATTATATTGTAGCAATGGTCTAATAGTCATCCGATAGAACTTGCCCTTTAGTTGTTAGGGCACACCTTGATCGCACAATATCCCAATAGTCTCTCTTCAAGTCTTCATTTTTTCCACCAGGCTTAATAAATCATATAGGTCAAATTTTGTTGGATGACCCTAGATATATGAACCAAGGTATTTGACATAAGAAATTAAATGCATTAAGCAAAATGTCAAAAAATATTTTCTTAACATTTAACCCAAGAACACATGCATATAATAATGTGAATTATAAAATATAGAAGAATATCATACTCTTGACGCGTGAATTCCACGTTGTAAAACCGGGTATTTAATACATCAAACTTATATATTAGAACGCCAAATGTCATCCCGCCATTGTTGGTCCACATGTATCGATCGGATCACCACGTATACTAGTATGGAATAAAACTACTTTCTTATTACCTTTAGGGTGTAATAAGGTGTTTTGTAAAGAAAAGACAAATCTTATGAAATTTACAATACTAATCTCATAAATGACTATATGAACAAATGCATCTTATATACATAAAGCTCATGTCTCTTCACTCTCTTCATATGCCTTAATTGAATAAATAACACGATGAAGATAAATGTACCTTCAAATGCATTACTAAGTTTCAAATGATATACTAACAATTAAAGGTGTTAAAAGAACTCAAAATGATCGACCCGAAAACGATGACCGCATCCTTTAATGGCGGGTCATTTCTAGGAAAGTATAAACTACTAAGTAAGGTCATATGTGCCGAATCGTGCAAACTAACGGGTACCAATTGACCCGTAAAAATAATAGGAAACTGGGATTTAAAAGCTGTTAAAATGACAAAACCCCTTTTTTATAACAACTCTTTGAATTTTTCCCCATTGTTGATTGTTGATTAGTTCATTGAATAAGGGTTGTGAAGGAGATCATTTCTCTTTTAAGCTTTTTTTTATAGGAGATCATTTCTCTTAATTTTCTTTTAATCTAGGAATTTTATTTTGTATTCTTTTTAAATGTTGAATTATTTTGTTGTCTGAATTTATCTTATTATAATTTTTTTTCTTTTTATTTGATATACATGATATTCAAGAGAATAGGAGTATATTTGTGTTGTGGGTTTTCCATGTTATTGATGGAATATTTCATTCTCTGGTGCTTTCTAGATTAATGGATTATTTCATTCTCTGGTGTTTTCCATGTTATTGATGCAAAAAGTAAATGGGTTTCCCATGCTAACATACCTATGTAATTTGTAAATCAAACTTGTGCTTTCTAGATTAATTTGTATATGTATAAACAGAATATTATAATATCAATCGTTTTCACAAATGTGAAATAAGTCCTGTGATATCATTTGATACGTAAATGTAAAAAACTATTCTCTCCTATTCAAAAGAAATGCCCCATTTACTTTTTGCAAACTATCCTATACATTTATTTATTCAATGATTGATATCTCTTATCATACATAACAAAAAATTATAAACAGTGGATATTAATAATCCTTGCATTGAAACGAATCAAATAATATCTCACTTGCTTAAATTATAAAAATAAATGTATGTAACTTTCTTATTGAATAGGAGTAAGTATTTGGTAAATTGGAAATATATAGAATTTCACTCATGTTAAGCTTTTATTGATAGATTATCAATAAATTTAAAGGTGTTAAAGTGTGCGAATTTAGTGTGTTATGCTAGTTATAGCCAATACTTGATTTGAAATGTGCATCAATATCATCTTTACAATTTGCTAAAATAAATTTCTAGGTCACAACATTCATATTATGCTTTAATAATTGACAAAGTGAAAACATTTTGTTGCATCAGTTGTAAAAGTAGATTTTATGAAAGGGCACCATTTCAATATTTTGGCCTAGGGCCCATGAAAACTCAAAGATGGCCCTGTCTATTGCGCGATTTTTTGCTTCTTAATTTTTGTCTTAAACAAATATTTGTAAATTGTTTAAACATTAAGGTTTGAAATTACATAATTATTATTTCAAGCAATCATTTGGTATTTAAATTCGTATTTAGAAATTTTAAGGTAGTGAATCTTTTCAATTGTTCTCACCAAATTTAGTAAGTTCAAAAGAATAGGAAAAATTACCTAGAATAATTGAACATTTTCATGATTTTCCTATAATAATCCCACTAATTGATTACCCATAAATAATCCCAACTTTAGAGGTATTTGCCTAGAGTTAACTTAGGTAACCCGATGACCAACTATAGTAGGTAATTCAGGAAAAAATAAATGAGTAAACTAAAAATTAATGAAAAATTAGAGAAAATTTTTGAAAATTTGAATAAAAATTTCAAATAATAGAAAACATCAGAATTTTTTAAAATATTCTTTAATATTTTTTTCACATTTTATTTTAGTTTATCTTTTTTTTAATAATAAAACTTGTTAGAGCAAGTCATCCGATTACTGGGTTTACTCTGGAAAAATACCCCCAAAGTTAGGATTATTCATGGTTAATCAATAGGTGGATTATTGTAGGAAAATCATGAAAAAGTTAGATTATTATAGGTAATTTTTCCAAAAAAAAAACAACATTCAACATATAATTATAGATCAATGATTTCAATTACTGCTTGAAACCATGATTGTATGAGAGAGATATGTATATGAATCTGAACGCAAAGTGATATTTGGCAAGTTGGTTTTGAGGTAAGGATACGAAGGTAAATTGGAATAAGAACTTGGTTTATAATTAATTGGAATCATTTAGAATTAGAATATAAATTGGTATTTGGTGAATTGTTGATGGACTGGGAATTATGATTTAGAACTTGGTTGTGTTATTATAAGATAGATGATAAATTAAATATTAACAATGAAGTAAGGAAATTCTTTTGTATGTTTGGTTAAGAAATTGGTAATATGAGAATGATTTGCAAGTTGGTTGTGTAGGAGGTATTATGAAAAGTGTTTTGGGATTTTTGAAATCACAATATAAATCTAGTTCATAGAATTGGTGCCTGAGTTCAATTTTTATTCATGATTTTGGTAAAAAAGAAACGTTCATAGATTGGTATATGAGTTTTAATATTGAGTGTAATGACTACTAGATGAATATGTGTGATTTGATATGATCTTAGATCCATAAAGTATTAAACATTGTGAATATGATTGAAAATTATGATTGCATTACATCTTGAGTATTATTTTGATAAAAGAATATATGATAGCAAAGTGTGAAGCTTTTGTAAATTTTTGAAATAAGTATATGAATATGAACTTAAAGAAAATTTGTACTTTGTTTATAAGTATTGTTTTGCTCAAAATTATTTATATGATATTGTTGATTATATGTTAAACATGAGACCCTTAAACCAAGAACTAAGAACATCAATGCTCAAGATAAAGTGTTAAATACTAGAGACTTGATTATAAAGAGAATATAATCAAGTATGAATCAATATCGTTAAAGATTTGATTTCAAGTCATGAATAAAGAACAAAAGGAAGTGAGATAAACGAAAGTAGAGAACTACAAGAAAGCGAAAATGTTTGCAAAAGACAAAAAAGAAAAGTCCAATGTTGTTTGGGAATGCTAACTTTATTTTTTTCGGTCATTCGGGCTTTCCCAGTGACACTGAACATGTCGATCCACTTAAGTGAGGCAAAATGCAAGTAACACCCAAGACAAAAAGTACCAGTCTAGGGCAGGGCAATGGCATTCTTTATGACCCCGTGTAAGAGTGCCTTATGGCCATGACAACCCGAGGTGGCAAGCGGTTTTGCACAAGGGGGACTTACTTGGCACGCTTGCAAACGCTAAAATTATGGGGTGACGATCTCAGACCTTCATAACCGAGTAGTTGGTTGTGAGAGGAATTAAATCACTAAAAAGACACTAATCAACCTCCTAGGACTTGTAATTAAAACTATAAAATCGAATAAAGAAAACAATTAAATAAATGTAATTACTAAAAAGTAAGCTATATGAATGTGTATTCAGCATACGTTGACTGTGTAGTTTTGTTCTTTGTACCCATCCTGGTGGGGATAGATTTTGTGATCAAGGAAGTCAGCTGCAACTCTGTAATCAACAAAGTTAAGTTCATCCAATTTTATAAATAAAATTTAAGTTACGTAAAACTCTAGTTTAAATTTATTCTAGTATTTTTATTGGTGGTTTAATGAAAAATTATCCACCCTGTGAGGTGTTTTGGACTTTAATGAACGGTGTTTTGAAATAATTCGTTACAAACTTACTGAGTAACTTCTTTAAGTCAAGAAAAAAATTTGGGATATCCAATTTACAAAAAAAACTTTGTTGGATATTCTGCAAAAACCTATGTATTGAAAATTGTTTTAATATTTACTTGTAATGTTATTTCTTTAAATATTTTAAATGGTTTAAACTCTGAAATTCAAATTCTAAAGTAGTCGTTAGATGTGAGTGATTGATTATATAGCTTGACTAAAGTATTAAGCTTTTGCATTAATTCTAATAAATCTTGTTGGTTAATACATCTTTTCTTCTACAAAAGAAGATGTCGTAGGTGTAGACAAAATAATGAAGCAACAGGGAATATATGGTCACGATTAAAGGTTTTGGTATTCGAATTAGTATTAATGTATTTTAGTTATCATGAACAATAAATGAGTTATGCAGATGTAAACGAGCTATCTAGAAGAGATTGGGATAATATTAACATAGTTAGATAACTTTCCAGGTATACTATTGAGATTTCTTCATTAAAAAAATATTTTCTAAATTAAAAGAGAAGTTATCTGGATCAAAAAAAAAAAAAAAGCCACTTAAGAAATTCTAAAACTAATGCGCATAATATGGGGCAAGGACTAGAAAAAATTATGAACCTTACTCATAAAGCTTGAGTTATATGCATTTGCAAAAAAAAGAATTGAGGTTGTCGGTTTGTGGCCTATTTTCGTTGATGCATGGGTGTTCAATCGTGTTAGATACTTATGGGCAGTATATGTGCCAGGTAGATTGCAAAAAAGTGTCTAGACAACCTAAATAGATTGATGAAACATGGGTCCAGAAGAACAAATGAATAAGCTCAAAGACTGAGACGGGTTATTTATTCTATCTCAATGAGTACGCTTTTAAAGTTAAACATCTAGGACTTTCATAGGTTGAAGCCGGACATAAAAAAACACAAAATTTGTGCCAGAGGTTGATAATACCCAGCTGACATATCACAATATGATAAGAGGTTGAAGTCACAGCTTGAGTCATAACTCATGAACTGGGGTACGGTACCAAAGTATGTATAGGGCATACAGGATAGATCCACATTGCACAATGTACAATGTTCTTACCTATCGTCTAGAAAAGACGCAAAGTTAACTCATACAGTAATCCACCTAAGACAAATATAACCCAGTGAAATTGACATACCTTGACTGCTGATATTTTCTACTTCCTTCAGCATTCTTTCAACAGAATGTACAGCTACATTGCATTTACCCATTATATGCTCTTCATTCGAACATTCATCATGGACACAATGAAATGCTGAAACAATCTTTTCAGGAAATCCTCCAACAGCCAATTTCTAAAAAACATGATGAATTATCAGCAGAGTTGCTTACAAAAAAAATTATAAACTAAAAGTTAGAGGAGAGAACAAATAAACACAGAAACTGACAATCCTCATTGACTGTGCATCCTTCTTCACAATTTTGATAGGATTGGCAACGTTTTCATTGCTGACTTGTGGAGCAGGTTCGTTTGTCTTGTTGGTCATGAGTTCATCTCTAAGACTCTGAGCACGAGATCCAAAAACCTTTCTTTCTTCCCATATTTCAACCTACAACATAGTGAAAAGTGGCACACAACAGACAGAAACTTTTCTAAGTAAATAACTAACATCAAGACTATACTCTAACTTGTATACAACAAGTTCCCGAACATTTCATACGTGTTGAAACATTTTAATGAGGAAGTTTGTTTTCACTCTCTTAACATGTTCTATTTGCTTCCAAATCTTGGTTAAAGTAGATAGTTTTCTATACCTAGGGTCTAGAGAGGCATTAAAAGACAAACTCATGTACCATCTTAAATGTATCAAAGAGAACATTGATTTGTCTCTATGAACAGCTGTAAGCTAAACTAAACACATCACAAATAAAGTACCACCCTATACATGAAAAGGCGAGTTAGACAAGAAACCCACCCTAGTTTGAGGATAGGGCATATAAATTCACGAAGTAGCCGCGATTGCAGTAACGATTGCGATGTCACGGACACTGAACCTTGTACCTTGCACTGTCAAGACACATATTGGGGATATTGCAATGTGAATTATTAACTTGAAAAATATTCATTTTATCATAGGGGTTCATTCAAATTAAAGTTAATAATAAATTAGTACCTAATCCATATTAAATGAACGACTTTATTGTTACTCCATTGTTTTAAGTCACAGGTAAAGTTACGAAGTTTTGCAAAATGGTAATCTTAAATATGTCATGAGGCAGCCATTATTTGATGGAACAACCCCATTTTTATACCATGGTTTAGGATTACAAAAAAAAAATATGAAAAATCCAGTTAGGCCTACTCTTGCAAAAAATCGGCCACTAATCTTGTAGCAACCTGGAACTTGCAAGGACTTGAACGAATCCCATTAATTTACAACGATGATGCCAATAAATTCTAACACATATGAGCAAATTGGATGAAAAATTTATATTACTTATTTAGCAAGGTCTAACATGTATATGGTGGTCACAAAATGCTACTAAAGATGACTTTCCATCAACAGTTACCTGCGCATAAATGGCAATCCAACTCTTTAGGGATCTAATGTTATGTTAACAAGAACTAAGGTCCAAATGGAAGATCTCCTAATTTCAAATTAGAGGATAATACCAATTTGAAAACAGAAAGAGAACAAATACTCAACCTGGGAACCAAATGATCAACAAAAATCAAGGCAAAGAATGAAGAAGAGGGAAGCGCTCTAATTATGACCACAATGAGAATATATAGTTAGCTAATAACTATGGATCATTCATGCACATGTTCAAAGGCTCCAATCGCAAGATATTCATGTTATTCTATTAAACCACAACAAGAAATAGTTTTATAATCAGCAACACCTACATTTGGTGCTAAAAACAAAGCTCCATATCATATGGTAAACATGCATCTCTTGCATGAAACAAAACAAACACTAACATGATTCTATTAAGGATATCTTTTGGAAAAGAGAACAGAAACAAGTCTTCTCTACAATTTATTTTCACTTATTTTTTGAAAAATAGTTCAAGTATAAGGTCCAATAGTTTTAACAATGGTTTCCCAAATGTGGTACACAATAACGTTACATTTTGAAGTTTTAGATAAAATGAATTCACCCTAAGCAACTAAAAAGATATAAACACAAAAAGAAAACATATAACAAGAAAGTTTGCAACTCAACAGCTATGGATTTTCATAGAACATCTACAAAATGCAAAAAGGTAGCAAAATAGAGGCCATTTACACCTTTGAAGAAGAAAACGTTTACTGAATTTTAACATCGGTGTTATCTAGTTATGTTGGAAAGATGCATCTATTAAAAAAAGATTGTATTTGGGACACAAGCTAGTTGGAAACGGATAATTCTATTGTCTAAAAAAATTAATAGAACAATTGAGAATTTAAGATTCATAGTTACCTACGCAATATGGTTTGCAACGTGGGACAAGACGTACCTTTGGAGAAAAAGGTTTTTTTTTGGTATTATAATCAGAAGACAAAAAAAAATTAGACTAAGAAAAGCGAAAAAAAATAAAATGAAAAAGCAAGACAAAAATAATATGAATCGCGTGATATGTATACTGTACATGAGGGTGTTTGTTTGTACTCTTCTAGAGTAATTAGCCAAGCCCACTAAAAAGTGTCTTTACAATATTAAAACCAAATAAGAGTAAGAAAGAGTAAGCGTCAATTAATCAGGCAGCCTGCACAATCTTTTCATCTTCTTTCCTTTTTCTCTTCTCCCCATGAAAACCTGAGAGAAACATCTTACTTTTTTGAGTTTCTCTAATAATAAGAACGATCTTCACTCATTTGTGCTCCGTGAGTCGGGATGCGGTTACTGGTGATCTAGGTCGCATTTGACCCGCAATCCAGGACAAGCGATCCCAATCGTGTAACGGGGCTCCGTACCATGTTACATGTAACTAAGTGAAGAGTTTTCCCCCATCGGGAGGAGCGTTATAATTAGGAAAACTCTAGTTAGCTTGACAACTAGACTCTATTTTCTTGTCTTAAAGCTTCTGGTAAGTGAAATGTCAAGGACTGGGCAGTTAAAAGCCTAGAACAAACATGACAATCTCCTCAAAGCAAGACAGCTTGTAGGTGAAACAGCATTACTAGCTTACTGCTATCATTAACTGTAGGTCGATGGAGGATTGCCTTATAACAAGCTCTTTTGGTGTTTCAAGGAAATTCTTGCAATAAGAGGTTCGACATGTCTATCTGGAAAGCTTATAAGGTCTTGAATTCTACATGCTAAGGTAACATGGAGAAGGCTGGTCTTTGGTAACTCATTCCTAGAGCTGTATTTATTCATTGGTTACATGCATAAGAAAATATTTAAAAAGCACATTGTTAAGACTTGAAATATTATTTGAATCTTAATTTTCATCTTTGAAAGAATGTCGAGAGAATATTGTTGACCTATTCTTTGTGCAGTCATATTCAATAGAAATCTGGTTCGGGATTCAGAAGATTTAGTGTGATAGACAACCTCAATGTGCGTTGTTGTTTAGCTTTCTAGGAAGAATTTTAAAGCTAAATCCAAAGCTACAAATGATTTGTATTAGAACTGCTAAGATTCAGCTAGGAAGTTCAAGAAATTTGGCAAGGCTAAAGTAGTATTTTGTCGAAGTCTCTTTTCCTAAACCCTTCCCAGAAGATGGGAGGAAGTTTGACAGTGGTGTTGTTTGCTTCTCATTTGTTACTTCATTGCAATTGGTAGTTGCAGCTAGGGGTGTTCAAAAAAACCCAACCCGGTTGACCCGACCCACTGACCCGCCGACCCGCCTCATAAATGGCGGATCAAATCCTAAAATAAGTTATAAACTACGGGTCTGGTACCCAACCCGACTTAACCGGGTCAGATCATGGGGCCGAAAATAAATATCAGTGGGTACCTGCTGACCCACTTTTAAAGGAGTTGTTTTATTTTTAGGGTTTCAGATAGCCGCTTCATAAATGCCATTTTCATTTTTCAAATTAGTATTCTTCAATTCCTGACTTTTCAGAAACTTGTTTGCTCCAATTTCTCATTTCCTTTTCAGTATCTAGTTTCCTTCAATTTTTAGTCTCAACTCTAAGGTATTTATTATCACTATTTTGTCTCATTTTGTCCTTCAATTTGAGTCACATCTCCGTCACTTTTTTCTCTCTTTTTTCGTTTTGTTCATCATTATTCTTGTACTGATAATGTTTTCTTTCATGATTTTATTCTTGATTTTAGTCTTCGTTACGTTTTGTTCTTATTTTTCATCTGGTCTTGATTTCGTTTTATTATTTGTGATTTTGATTTCTTGCTCTTGTTTTCATTCATGATTTGTTCTTGATATCAGTCATTATTTCGTTTTTCATGTTTAGTTCTTGATTTCGGTTTGTTGTTACTTTTTATTTGGTCTTGATTTCATTTTATTATGTGTTGATTTGATTATTATTTGTTCTTGTTTTCATTTTTGAATCTGTTCTTGATTTCAGTTTTAGCTTCATTTTGTTTGTTGTTCTGTTCTAAAGTTTTGTTATTTTGTTATTTTGATTTCATTCTTTATTTCGTTTTTTATGTTTTCGTATTAGACTGTGTTTTTACTTTTTACCGTGTTTTTGTTGTGTTATTTTGTTGATTTCAGTTGACTTTTTTAGTTGATTTTGTTTTAACGTGTTATTTTGTTGTTTTGATTTCGTTTTATCAAGTGTTAACGTGTTACTTTGTTAATTTCAGTGGAATCTTTTGGAAGATAAATTTGAGTAAAAACTGTGTTTTTAGAAAATGTCGACAATCGGAGACTATAACAAGGATTTTATTACTTCCTTCCAACTCCGAGGAGGAATCTGAATCTGAACTGAAGACAATAGCAAGAATTTTGTTTGGACTCTTGCAAAAAAACTATTGTAATTGTGGATTGTGGATCAGACTATGGTTTGTAATGTTTGGGACTTTTAACATTATATGTTCCTTTTGAGTTTTGAGCATTAGTAGCTTTATAACAGCTGAATTTTGAATGTTGATAAATGGTTATTGAATTATATTGATGTCTTGAAGTCGAAGGCTAAACATTCCCAATAAAATTCTACCAAAAAGTACAATTAAATTTCTAAAATTCTGCTGTATAACTACCAATAAAATCTGCCCAAAAAATTACAAAAAAAACCGGGTACCTGGACAAATTGGGCCGGGACACGGGCCGTTTAAAAAGGTACCCGACTAACCGGGTACCCGCTAATGAACACCCCTAGTTGCAGCTGTACTTTATCTTTATTGGTGATGAATCATTACTTGTTTTCCAAAAACTAGATTAAAAATACACTGACTATCCTTGTCCCAAAGCCAAAACACTTCTTCAAAATGACTATGCAAATCAGAAGGGGAATTTAAAAATCAGCAACAATACCTGACGGTATTGGAAAAAAGACATTGAATTAAAAAATCATGTGTAAAATGTTGTTAAAAGTAATGAAGCCGGTCAAATTACCATTCACTAAAAGGTTACCATATGTCACACTACGGGATCCTATCTCATAAGGCACAGGCCCACACCCCATAATTACCTATAAAAGAAGGTGGAATAGGTCAGCAGCCAAGAAAAAGGGATAGATCATCAAAGGGGAAGCATTAGTGTTATAAACTGAAGATGACACATTTTATTAGTGAGGGTATTTTTGTAACTAACAATTTTATTTTACGGGTATTATTGTATTTAGCGCTATTATGCCGTTGCCTTTATATACCTAACGTTATACATACTGGATTGCATGCATTAGCTATTTTCTGAAATAAAACCCTTGGAGCCTGGCAGTAGCTCAAATCTGCCTGAACATTTTCATAAATCTCGTTCTTGTTCTCTATTGAAAATACGCCAAACTCGATTCGTTACATTCTTCTCTGTCTCTTTCCTCTTCATCCACCTCAATTAACACACTAAATTCCTCTTTTTGCATTCATGGTTACTAGACCATTTCCCATCACACCTAAAACAAAGTCCCTTGGCTCTTTTCCTCTCATCTCTTACTCAGTCAGCCTCTAGATCTTTACTCCAGTTTGATATACTTGGTTTGATTGGCTGTTTTGATTGGTGGTATTTTTTGAGTTTAAGGAAGAACCTTGTGGGTTGATACTATGATAAGTAGGGTGGGTTGTGAGCCTCGGTAAAACGGTTACGTGGGTATTTATTTGTGGCTGCGTATCTTGTTCCTAACCAAGATTTGGTTCCAAGCTATGTAACCTGGACTCGGGTACGGGTATCGGATACGGATGTGGATCCTAGAATCCGATACGTTATTTTTAGAATTTTAGGATACAAGGACACCGTCCTAGTTTTGGATACGGGTACGGGGATACCGAAAAATTAAAGAAATCAAATGATATATATATTAATGCTTAAAAATTACATAAAGATATAAATATTTTATATAAGGAAATTCTGTTAGGTGTATATATTACTTATAGTAAATAAAAATAAAATGTGTAGGAGCAATTCTTATGTTTAAATATCTTGATTGGAAATCAGAGTTTAAAACAAAAGATTGACAAAATAGTGAGGAAGAGAGAAATATATGGCAGGTCTAGTTCTCTGTCAATTGAAAAACAACAAGTAAAGTTTTATAACTAGTTACTTAGTGTTAAAAAAACATAAAAAATAAACAAAAGGCTAACACATATAGCTGTCACCAGCCTGTTAGTCATTATCACAGTCTCTTTACCCAACTTTTATCATTTTGAAATATTTCAAGATCTCTAGTAGAGAGAGAAAAAATTTCAAAACAAAGTTTATTCAGTAGAAGAATGAAATCAAGATGATGGAAAAACTATGAAATTATCAACAATAAAATGATTATGGTGGAATTTCGATCAAAAGCCCTAAATTTCCAACCTTAATAGTTAAGGTGAGATTGAAATTTCAGATCTAGGGTTTTAAAAGAATTGCAAACCCTAATAATGGCAGTATAACTATTATCTTTCCACTCTACTTTTCACCTACCATACCCATGTTTGGCCAGCCGTATCGAACATGTGTCCAGCACTGGTATCCGTACCGGCCGTACCAGATACCGATGAGGCGGCAAAATCGGCGAGTCCGAGTAACAGAGATTGCAAGTTTCTGATCAATTCTATCAGCCATGGTGTCTTCCAAGGTATTGGACCCAAGACCCTTAATTCCTTCTTGATGTTTTCTTTAAGCCCTTGCAAGAAAGCCCCATCATTGCTTAGGGTAATTGATGCAGATGGGAAGAAAACATCAGGAAAGAATTAAGGATCTTGGGTCTGAATACCTGGGAAGACACCATGGAATGGGCCGAGAGAATTGATCAAAAACTTGCAATCTATGTTACTCGGACTCGTCGATTTTGCCGCCTCACCGGTATCCGGTATGGCCGGTACGGATACCAGTGCTGGACACCCATCCGATGCGGCTGGCCAAACATGGGTACGGTAGGTGAAAAGCAGAGAGGAAAGATAACAGTTGAACTGCCATTATTAGGGTTTGCAATTCTTTTAAAATCCTAGATTTGAAATTCAAATCTCACCTTAAAAATTAAGGTTGGAAATTAAGGGCTTTTGATCGGACTTCCACCATAATTATTTTATTGTTGATAATTTCAAAGTTTTTACATCATCTTGATTTCATTCTTCTACCGTATAAACTTTGTTTTGCAATTTTTTCTCTTTATACTAGAGATCTTGAAATATTTCAAAATGGGTAAAAGTTGGGTAAAAAGACTGTGATAATGACTGACAGGCTGGTGACAGCTATATGTGTTAGCATTTTATTTATTTTTTATGTTTTTTTTACACAAGTTTTCTATATCTCCATGATCCTCCCTGATGGCTATTTGCATAATGGTTATTTCCTTCTTCCCCATTCTGCATATTTCTCTATTTTCTTTATTGTTGTGTTCATTTCGGCTTTCCCCAGAATGTTCCCCTCTTTCCGGAAGCTTTGACTAACCCTCCACCAAGACATTCAAAATCTCTTCCATCAAGTCTTGTTTCTTTCCATATATTCTTCCATGGCTGAACCTTCTGTGAGACTTTGATTTGAAATTTTCCCCTACAAACTTTCCATTTCATGTTCCATTGGTTTTATGCGTTGAAGATTTATGGGGTTTCCTATGAGATCTCTCGATGCTCTAGTACTAGAATATAACGAATCGAGTTAGGCATGTTGTCAATAGAAATAAAAAACGAGATTTATGAAAATGCTTACGCATGGCTCCTAAAGGTTTTATTTCAGAATATAAATGATGCCTATGATCCAGTACAACATTAGGTATAAAAAGGCAATGACTAATAGCGCCAATTACAATAATACCCCTAACATAAAAGTGAAATTACAAAAATACCCCTCACTAATAAAACGTGTCATCTCCTGTGATGTTTCTCCTTTGATAATTTGTCCCTTTCTTTTGGTTGCTGACCTATTCAACCTTCTTTTATAGGTAATTAGGGGGTGTGGGCATGTTCTTTCAGAGGGTGGATACTGTAGTGTGACACTATTAAAAAAATTCTAACTAAATGATGAAACACATCTGTAAACATGGAAAGATGTCAATAATATCAGTGAATGTCCAAGTGAAGCTTTTGCATATGTCAACAAAAAAACAATAGCATATTCTTAAGGGAGTAGGCCAGTAAGTTGTATGAAGGTCACTCACTCAAATCCTATAGAACTTCACTCCACAAGTGATAAAATCATTATTCCCCGTAGAAAGCAGCACATACCCATAGAACTTATTCCTCCCATCTTATCACATTTTTATCAGTTGTCACACGAAAAAGATAATAAAACTACGGGGGTCTATTGATACACATTTAGATTTAAAGTTTACGGAAAGTGCTGCAAAAAAAAAAGAACAAGGGAAGCATATTACAAAAAGTGACAACAATTGAAGAAAGAATGTTACAATGTGTAAACAGCCAGATTTTCTTAACACAACACTCACAATCCAATTAAGAAAAGAGTAAAAGAAAGTGCCCACAAGACCTTTTCATCCCACGAAAAGATGATGTTGAAACAAGATGACGCCACTAGGCATATAGGTCCTCTGTTAGGTAAGATAGATCAACTTTGAGGGACACACGGAGATGGGGGAGTAACCGAACTCTAAAGAACATCCAGATGTTGTCACCATCTATACAATTCCTCTTTTAGGTAGGGTACACATGTCATGATTTAAGGACGCAAAGAGATTGACTTCCCATGAGTCTCTAAACGAAAGATGAGATTTTTAGCCCTAGTACCTCTTCATGTAAAAGAACTACAGTAGTTTTAAAATATCTTTTTTATATGTATTCAAGATTTCAACATAGTATTGCTTTTAAAAAATTGACTAGAGTAGATGACGATGACATTTAGATGAAGATGGAAAATGAAAAAATAATGGTGGATGAACAAAGGAGAATCTTGTTGCGTTGATCCAAAGATACTACATGTTGTTATGAAGGAATACTCAGAGAAAATAGTTGTTTTTACAGTGGAGGATAGGACCAACGGGTATTAAAAAACCCTATGCAAAGTAAAATACGAAAGAAGGGTAAAACTTAAAAGAATGATTGGGAGAATTGTGTGGGAGATCCAACACGATGAAAATATTGCCACCGTCAACATGTCGCAACCATACTAAAAGTTGTGAAGGTTTGAAGCATACTACAACCCAAGAATATATAGAACGAAACAATTATTAAACCATCTGCATTTACCGCGAAAATTATCCAAGGTATAAAATATAGTCGTACTATCGTTCAATTGTCATATAGTCCAACATAGGGTTCACGTAGGAAAGTGGGCAATGTTCAACTTGAACATGGCAAAATATGATATGTGATTTTGAGCTATTTGGTTGTCAAAGGTTGTTGTAAGATTCTTTTTCTGCGGAACACGACAACTCGACTTTAAGAGTATTATCCATGTGGGAAAAATACAAAAACAAAGTCGCATCGTATTGTATCGACTAAGATGTAAAGAATTTCAAATCTAACAAACCAATACTACTCACATCGTAAAAGTGTAAAAAAATGTGTTCTAGATTGGTTCAAGGGAAACATCTTGATTATACCAACATTTGGAGATACAACAGCCACATCACCCCGTTAACACAACATCGCAAACATTACCATGATCATAATTCACAACAAACCACTGTTTTACGGTAAACATGTGGCCCAAGTGTTGACTTACCCTTGCTTTCACAGTTTCTTAACATGGGACATTGTACTCGTTTTCCAACTCTTTCTTCTTTCTTTTGTTAACATAATTCAGGAGTAGAAGTAGTGTACCATTAAGACTTTTACTTCTATTATTTTTGGTAGTTTTGTTTCTTTTTCTGTTTCTTTATATTTAGTTATTATTTCGTTTCATTTAGAAGTACTATGACTAAGACATTCAGGTAAATGGGCCTATTAGTCCACAACGCACATCGACTATGAATTCAATAATTGAATAAAGAGTCAAAAGCCTGCTAATATAAACCATAGTACAAATACTAGGTGGGGGCTAATATATAATTTTTAACCAAGATTGTAGGTAAAATGACTCTTTTTAAACGAGTTTAAATGAGCTTTATTATTTACAGATATGAAATTTGGATCATTTAATCAATTAATTAAGAACTATCCAGAAAAGTGCTAGAATCAGTAATCTAGGAAGACGGTAAATTATTCCTCATGGGACTAGGAGTCAAAACATAGGTGCCTACACAATGACATAAAACAAGTATGTCATGGCCAAAGTCTACTTGGGAATTGGGAAACCCACAGTGTATTTGGCTATAAAAATATAAAATCAATTAATAAATAAAACATTTATGTGTATGTGCATGTTCGTGTGCAAGTTCATAAAAATGACTGAAAGACAACTTGAATGCAATTAAACATGATACTAACCAATCTTGTCGCTGCCCTCTTTCCACTTACATCACCATTAGCATGTACATGTTTAAGTGCAGCTGGAAGAACTTTCCAGAACTCATTCACAAAGTCACTGCCCTTTCGCCTGCTGTTTTGCAATATATCATTTGCAAGATAAAGAAAAGGAACACATTGCTCTTTTTGAGATGACTTGAACATTTTCTCCCATGTTTCAACAATCTGCCTCGCTTTCTTACGGTTGGAAACACACCAATGGGATAACGCTGATAACATGTCAAATAAAACAAAATACAAAACTGACTCATAGAACCAGCAACAAAAGAGTAACAATGAGTTGTAGAGTAAGACTACAAAAAAAATTGAACAACGTTTGCTCAATATGCATTTCGAAAACTTATTCAAATGTGAGAAATTATGTGAAAGAAAATTTCTACTAGTTGTTAGTATCTTGCAGTAACCAATGAAAAACAATCTAATTGTCTTTATATTGCTCCAAAATTGATTTTTCGGGACCCTTTGGTTCTTTTAAGATACATACCAATGGGAAAACAGATGGCGTGAAGAGAGCCAATATGATAAACGTAAAATGAATTCAAACGTTAAATACATTTTGCATATCATTAGCAAACTAGTTTAAATCAATAAAGAACAAGAAAAACTATACATATTCCCGATAATTGGTAGTCCAGTAGAACAAATTTGCCTTGAAAAGAAAAATTCAGCTAAGGAATCAGGGATTGAAGCAGTCAAATAAAAACCGAGTGCCAGAAGTTCTCAACACCGAATTTTAATATCCAATCTTTCATTCAACAGGAGGAAATAACAACAAAAGATAAAAATGAAAATTAGGCGGCATGAATAAAATTAATAATAACCAAATCCAAGACATTCTGCAATTTCAAAGGACTTAGATCCATGAATCTATGCCATGAAACTACGAGCAAAACAAAATAGCAAAGAAAATTCCTATATTCCAAGTTTCCAATTAAAAAATACACCATACTTTCGCTAAGCTTTTCTAATTGAGTATGATACCTAAACCTCCCTTTTCCCTAGACCAAAAATTTTCATGATCTGCTTCATCCCCTCACACGTTTTAAAAGATTCGGACGAACAATGATCAATGATACAAAAGAAGGAAGCCTTAACAGGAAAATCATACCCATATAATCCAAAATGACAAACTCCTCAATAAAGAGAGCGAGGAAATCAATTGCGCCCAAGGTCACAGGCACTGGGTACCAAGAACTACCCTACTCTCAAGATAAAAATGAATAAAAAAACTCGTGCAAAATTTTGGTAGGATATGGCCTCTCCACCTCCCAACTTAGCCCAAGAATAAATTGGAGTTTGGAGAGAGTTAACCACTACAATTTTTCAACTTCTCCAAGGAAAATTTGGACTTTGGACTTTGGAGAGAGTTAACCATTGGCAAGCAACTTCTCAACTTCTAAGTTCTAATGCTATAAAGACGAAAGTCAAAATTGCTCTTCTCCAATCTCCGATAGATAGAAAAACCATTTGAGCTCGAGGAAATTAGAGAGGCTACAAATCTCTGTGTCTGATAGTTTTACTTTGGAATTTTTTCAAAAATGTCGAGAGATAATAAAAGATGACCTCTTCAAAGTGTTCCACGAATTCCACAACATGGGAAGATATGCCAAAGCATGTACTCGATTTTCATACACTAAGGAGCGTTCAGTTAAGAACTTAAGGTTAGCCTCCAGACTGGGGAAGGTTATTCCAGGGACAATTTCTAATTACCAAAGTGCTTTCTTAAGGACCGGTTGAATTTTGTTGTTGTGGCGTGCGACACTAGAGAATTTGAAGTCAAAAAGGAAAAAGAAAATTATCTTAAAAGTGGACTTTAAAAAGTGAATCGAGAATTCTTAATCAAAATTTTGAAGCGAAAGGCTTTGGAAATAAATGGTGCAAGTGGTTCAAAGGTTATCTAGATTCCTCGTGTTTCTCTTTAGTGATAAATGGTCTTCCTCGTGAACACCCCTACTAAACATTAGATGAACTATTTAGTGGTTAAGGCTGGATTATTCCTTCTTTATTTACAGTGGTTGTTTCCCCGTCTTCGTGTATGTTATTAGAGGCCTTGGGCTTAGCTCTTTAGAGAGTGTATCCCTTAGATAATCTTGTAGTGTGACAACTTGCTTCTAGGCATAAAGTATTATTCCAATGAAAAAATGCTTCTGGTGCCAGCCTTAGAAAAGATTTCTAAGAGACTAGATGGTTGTAAAAAGTCCTTCACTTTAAGAGGGAGAATCTCATTCACTGAAACATGTTTAAACAACATTCCCCTATACTTCCTTTCACTATTCAAAGCGTCTTCCAATATCATAGAATCAATTGAGGATGATGCGGGACTTCTTATAGGCAGGAGCTGGGGAAACAAAAAAAAATCATTTGGTCGAATGGGATAAGGTGAAGCTTTCTAAAAACAATGGTGGGCTAGGAGTTAACAATTTAGAGGCCAAAAACATTGCCTTACTTGGAAAATGGTTGTGGAGATTTCCCTTTGGAACCCGAGTCGCTTTGGCATGACATTATCAAAAGTAAATATGGTGCTCTTGGATTCAAATGGTATGTGGTTGTTGGTCCGTCTTCTTCTTTCTTTAGTCCATGGAGGGGCAACAAAATTAGAGTTTGGATAGGAAGATAGTTGGATTTCTCATTAACCTCTTAAAGTTCTTTTTCCTAGATTATTTATATTTAACTTGACCACTAGACATAATGACTATGTTGCATCCTTTTATAAGCCAATTCACATGGTGTTTCTCCTTCAAACATGAGCCTCAAGAAAAAGATTGTGAATCTATTATTTAGCGTCTTTCCATTTTAGAAAGTTTCGGCCCTCCTCAGACCTAAATTTTAGGATTTGAAATCCTGACAGTTCCTTCAAATTCTCTTGCGTTTCTTTTTATTCTGTTTTAGCACAACCATTTCATAATTTGTCTCACTTTCCTCTAGTCAATAAGAATTGAAAAACTAACCCTTTAAGATTAGAGTGTTTTCTTAGCTCATGGCCGTGGCAAACTGGCAAGTTCAACAAATTGGAGAACCTTCAAGAAAGACACCCACAATCATCTCCCAGCCTTTAATGGTGCATAATGTGTTATAATAACATGGAAGATAATGACAATCTCTTTCCATAAAGATGAGATGACTTAGCATAAGGAAAGATTTTTGGAAAAAGCCTCTAAAAATTGAAGATTTCCTCCAAACTAGATTCTTTAGTTTTGGTACTAAAGGTCACCTACAAATTCATTAGAATTTTGGTTCGCCATCCTGTGGTCCATTAGTATGGAAAGAAATAGTAGAATTTAATAAGATAGAGCTCTTCCTTTAGATCTTATTTGGGAGAGAACTAAGTTCCTATCCACATTTTGTGTTAGATCCAATGGTTTGCTCCTAAATTTTTCTATTAATGATCATTGTAGGATTGAATGGAGAATCTTAATGTAACTTTTTTTGTTCTTTAATAGATAAATTTTTCCTTATCACAAAACAATACCTGCATCATTAAGGTGTACAAAAACGCACTTTTGACTGATTCAAGGGATATATTATGATTTTAGCATCTTTGTACCACAGATCACTTTCTTACTACATCACCATGATCGTTACAACCAAGGTTATTAGAATTGCGATCCTACATATAATCAATAAGGGGTAGGGTCGAAAACGGTAAAACCAGATTGTAGAATTGTACGATCACTAAAATATGTTTTTAGATTGTATAGTATAATTAAAAGAAATACTTTTAATAATCATTTATGAACAATAAGATCCTAACATTATTAAGATCCTACTTAAAATCTAGATCGCTCATCTATTTTTGAATTAGAGTCGTAGATCAGAATCGGAATTCTATAAACATGGTTACAACAATTGCAACCAAACTACTTTAGCACTATGCCATCAATGTTACACAAGCTTAAGTTTCACCATAAAAATAAAAATTAAAAACTAGTATCTTGGGTTTTTGTTAGAGTTGGTTAAACTCTGATCAGAAAAACCCAATAAGACAATCCCTCGAAATCGATCCCAAAAAATAACAAAAGTGATGGTTAATATCAGATGAGAGAAACCCAATAAGACAATCACTCGAAAACAATCCCGCATGAGTTGAAAAAGCTAAACACTGTTAGCACATAGAATGTTAACCCATTTCAACTACCATCAAAATCATCTTATCCACTTTACGAAATGACTTATAAATGAAATTAAGCAAGAAAAGGCATCAACTTTGATAGACAAATCAAAAGAAAGGCCTAATTTAAGTAGAAGAAGAGTAAATACTTGTAGTAGAGCCAAGTCTTTAACCATGGAATTGAACAAGAAGTGCAAAAAAGGATACATTCTATACATTGTGCCGAATTGTTGAGTTTAGAGAGTTTATCGGCAAAAATCTTGATATCAAAAACTTCATTGCTCATGTTGACAGACAACTTGAAATCCACACGAACGATAACTGGTAATAGAAAGATGGTAGTAATTAAATTCGAAGAAAAACGCAACAATGGAATCAACTGCAATAGACCTTAATCTACCATGATGGCGACCTCACATTTTCATGAACAATTTTCGAAATTCAATAAAACCCTAAGAACCAGTTTGAAGGAATCAACAAGTTCTTCTTGTTCTCTTGATTTCTAAATTCTATCTAGGAGTATGCCTCTCGAATTCTACTTTTTTTTCTGTTATATTTTTTATTCCTCTAATTATAATTTCACCCTTTGGTTTTTCTTTCACAAGGAGTGACCACTCACCCGGTCCGATTTCGATCTAACCCGATTTTCTTCCGGTTCGATCCCGCTTTAGATCGATTAGACTAGAAACATTTTTTGATACCAAAAACAAATTAAAAAAATGGAAGATTTAAAAATAAGTTAGCAAATTAATTAATATAAAATAAAAATATTTGAGTTAAAAAAAATTTTGGGTTAGAAATAAGAAATATAAAGCCCTTTAGATTAGATAAGTAAATACATAAAAGATCGTAAATATTATACATCTTAAAAATTATTTTTATATATATTCGGTCTAATCCGGTCTAACTTGGATTTTTCCGAGCTTAGATCGAACTGGACCGGAAACCCAAAATGAAGAATAAGTAAAACCCGAAGCCCGAACCGGATGCAACCGGTCTGATCCGGTTTAGGTCCGGTCTCAATCGATTTCGGTCCGGTCTTATTTTCCACGCCCCTACTCATCGCTGAGTAGAGATGTTCATTCAAGTCATCGGGTTGTTTTCGAGTTAATTGTTTTGGGTCGGTTTGAAATGAATTTTGTTTTCATAATGTTTTTTACATATTTGTAAATTATTTTTAAAATCGGATCAAATCGGGTTTGGTTATAATGTCGGATAAACTTCGAGTCATCAAATCTGCTTTAAACACCTATACCGCTGAGACATTAGAGACAAACAAGTCTACTACATTTTGCTCACATTTGGAATTGAGCGAAAATTTTAATGGAAAGAGAAAACAACTACTTATGTTTTCATATATTGTTCTGAAATAAAATTTAAGAATTAGTAATATATTTTAATAATTATAATTTTTCATCAAATTATATAAAAAAACATATTTATGTGAAATCTTGATAGATTTGTCTCAATATATTTTTTTAAATATTAATTGTTTAGAATTTTTAAAAATTCACAACTAAAATAATTTGACTTCTAAAGTTTGCATTGTGATCTATGCAAAAAGTAAATAAGTCTTATTTGTAATGGCCTTTATTTAGTTCTAGTACTAGTTTAGTTTTGGGCCTATGTTCAAAGGCTACTCACTATTTATGCTTTCTTTTTAGAAAATTTAAAAAAAAATAAGATTTTTTAATGACTTTATTCAAAAAAACAAGCTTCGTTCAAACTTTATTTTCAAAATAAGCGTCTTTGGCCCCAAAGCTAGGCTTGGTACATAATTGTTGTTACTAACAGCGAGTATAAAGAAATGGTCAAAAAATTTAGTCAATGGTAAAGTCGTTGTTACTAACAGCGACATATGGTCAAACCAGGTCAAACATTTGTTCGCTGTTAGTAACAGCCACTTTAAGGGTTAGGGTTGTGAAACGAAGTTATGTGAAATGAGGAAGGAGGAAGAAGACTGTTGTATTTAGGCACGTATAAGGTCGCTGTTACTAACAGCGACTTTAAAGTTTGACCAGGTTTGACCATATGTCGCTGTTAGTAACAGCGACTTTACCCTTGACTAAATTTTTTCACCATTTCTTTATATCGCTGTTAGTAACAGTGATTATATACCAAGCCTAGCTTTGGGGCCAAAAACGCTTATTTTGGGAATAAAGTTTGAATGAAGCTTGTTTTTTGAATAAAGTCATTAAAAAGTCTTTTTTTTCAAATTTTCTTCTTTTCAAGAATTTAATGCATTACTTTTAGAGTGGAGTACATTCCCCATAAGAGGCTTAGAGCATCAATAATGATGATCTAATTGTGGGTCATATGACCCAACTAGAGGAAAATTAATATTAATGGTGACCTAATATTGGTGGGTTGGAGAAAAGGTTGGCCAAATGGGTTAACAAGTGACCAGTTCATGTGAACGGTCACCTCTTTTTTTTTAAACAAGTCGCCACGTGTTCGCTTACCGATTGACTGACGGAAACTGTCCGCCTACAGCCCTGACACGCCTGGTTCCACATGTCGTCTTGTGATTGGCTGCCAAAAAATAGTCGTTTATTGTAATCAACGGCTATTTTCGTATTAAATTAATTTTTTTAAAAAAAATTACATCAACGGTCATATTTTTTTGAGATCTATAAAATGAGACCCATATTGATATGTTTTTGACATAATTTTATTTTTACATATTTTCTTCTTATTTTCCTACTATTTTTTGTTAAAAAATACCAAAATAATCATTTCAATAATCACAAAAAAACTATGGATTCAAATAACCCAAATTATGGAAGAAATCCAAGTAAAAAAAAAACAAGAAAAAAATCTTCTAACAATCAAAGTGCTCAAATTCAGTATCAAAATCCTCCATTTAATCCTCCATTTAATCCTCCATTTTCTCAAAATACTCCAAATTCTTCTAACTATATTCCTCAAAATATCCCAAATTCATCTTATTATGTTTCTCAAAATATCCCAAATTCATCTTATTATGTTCCTCAACATATCCAAAATTCTCAAACTATGTTTCACCACCACCATCAATCTCACAATGTCAACTCCAATAATGATAACTATTCAACTTCGATAAGGAGTGAAAGTTTAGACGAAAATGAGATGGAGTATGATGATGATGATTATGATGATGATGGTGATGATGAAAATGAAGGAAATGATCAAGATGATGAATATGGTGAAGATGGAGGAAATTCTATTCATCATGTTGATGCTAGTCTCTACACCCAACCATCATTTCAAGATCTACTTTCACAATTTGGTTCACCATCAAGCTTCACTCAATTGGTTCAACCATCTCAACAGCATCCTAATGATGAAGCCCCTATACCTTCAAAGAAAAGTTGAGATTTGATTAAAGATATTGCTCTCATATGTTTAGTCATGAACACAAGTACTGATCCAATTGTGAGCACCAACCAAAAGATAAGAGTGAGGTGGCAAAACGTTAAGCAAGCTTATGAAGCAGCGAGGATGAAATGACCCCATCTGATCCAACGAAGAACCACCGACATGCTTAAACGTTGTTGGAGTATAGTTGCTCCAATATGTTTGAAGTGGTCTGGAAGTTATGACGAGCCTCTTAGGAGGAAGAAGAGTGGCACGAGAGATGAAGATGTGCTAAAAGAAGCTCATTTAATCCATCAAAGAAAATATAGTAACTTTAACTTGATTGAGCAATGAAAAATTTTAGGAAAGTATAACAAGTGGAAGCAAGTGGTAAAAAGTAATCAAGAAAAACGATTGGATTAACAACCAACTAGTGGTGTTAGTAGTGAAAGTAGTGGGAAAAGATCAAGGACGGAAGAAGATTCTGAAACACCAACAAGTGAACCTCAAGGAGGATCATCTACTCGCCTCGAGGGTGTGGAGAAGGCTAAGGCTCGCTTAACTGGGAAAATGTTTACAGATCAATCAATTCAAGCTTTGAGTGCATTTGGAGAGAGTCTTCGACTTAATTCAGAAATAATGAAGGAGAAGACATAACTTCAAAAACAAAAGGAAGCCCGAAAATAAAAACAACTTCAAATGGAAGAATATTGAATGAATTGGGAGATCTATCAAACATTAAGCAAAAAGGAAACTCTTCAGCCATGGAAAGCTGATATGATGGTTCAACTTAGACAATACTTTCAGAATTACAATCGTTAGTAGATGGTTTAATGATGTAATGTCTTAATTATTTTTTAATTATGTATTGTTTTTAATGATGGTTTAATTATGTAATGTTTTAAAATGATGTTTTAATTATGTAATGTTTTGAAAAGATGTTTTAATTATGTAAGGTTTTCATGCATTAGTCTTCTCATTTCCATCACCTTTTGGCATGCATTAGTCTTTTCTTTTTCATCACCTTTTGGCATGCATTGGTCTTCTCATTTCCATCCCCTTTTGGCATGCATTAGTCATTTCCTTTCCATCACCTTTTGGCATGCATTAGTCTTCTCATTTCCATCACCTTTTGGCATGCATTAGTCTTTTCCTTTCCATCCCCTTTTGGCATACATTAGTCTTCTCATTTCCATCACCTTTTGGCATGCATAATATTATATTTATATATATATATATATATATATATATATATATATATATATATATATATATATATATATATATATATATATATATATATATATATATATATATATATATATATATATATATATATATATATATATATATATATATATATATATATATATATATATATATATATATATATATATATATATATATATATATATATGCACATCAATATTCAATTGGATGTATAACTTCAAAATGAGTTTTTATAAGTTCAATTTTGCCTCATCCACTTCAAGTTCTTCATCTTCTGACAAAGAGAATGAACTAATTGATAATATGGTTTATTATGCCTTTCAATACGCTATTCCTCCTATTGTTTCAACACTACAACCAAGGGTGAGAACCAAAAAAATGTCGAATTCAAAGAGACCATTATAAAGGTCATTTCCAACTATTTAATGACTATTTTGCTGAATATCCTACATATTCTTCTCGATTGTTTCTTCGTAGGTTTAGGATGAGGAAACATGTATTTTTATGGATAATGGAAGCTGTTTCCAACAACGATCCATGGTTCACTACCAACATTGATGCAACCGGTAAAAAAGGTCTAAGTGCTTTACAAAAGTGTACTGCAGCTCTTCGTATGCTAGCATACGAGGTGGTTGCTGATCAAGTTGATGAGTACCTCCGAATTAGCGAAAGCACAACACGAAAAGCACTCACTCATTTCACAAAGGGAATAATTAGCCAATTTGGGCAGCATTGTTTGAGAAAACCAACACCACAAGATTTGACGAGATTATTGGCCTTTAGTGAAGAACGAGGATTGCCTGTCATGATTGGTAGTGTTGATTGCATGCATTGTGAGTGGAAGAATTACCCAACAGCATGGAAAGGGCAATATTAAGGTCGAGTTAGTATTACAACATTAATTCTTGAAGCTATCGCTGATCATGACTTATGGATATGGCGTGCCTTTTTTGGGATGCCAGGTTCATATAATGATCTCAACTTGCTATATCCATCACCTCTTTTAGTTGATTTGTTTGAAGAAAGGGCACCACCTGTCAACTTCACGGTGAATGGAAATCAATAAGGCATGGCTTACTATCTCACTTATGGCATTTATCCTAAATGGGCTACTTTTATTCAGTCTATTACTGAACCTCAAACACCAAAAGCAAGGTTATTTGCCTAACATCAAGAAGTAGCAAGAAAGGATGTGGAGCGAGCATTTGGGGTGTTGCAAGCTCGATTTGCAATAATTAGAAAGCTCTCACTTGCTTGGGATGAAGAACGACTCTCTGATATAATTACTTCATGTATAATTATGCATAATATGATAGTGGAAGATGAAAGAGATACATATACACACTATGCTGATGGAAGATAGTTCATGGGAGATCGCCTAAAAGGTCAATCGGAAGGTACAAGTGGATTAAATAATGAGTTTGAGTATTACACAGATAGAATTGTTGATATCAACCGATACTTGGTAAATAAGGATGATGTTGAAGATCGACAAACATATTTATCCTTAAAAGATGACTTGGTTGAAAAAATCTGGCAAAAGTTTGGAGGGAACCGCAATTAATGTATCATTTCAAATTTAGTTTTTTAATTTGTGTATTTATTTTATGTATGCGCATTGTAATCTTTATTTGAAATTAACGAATTTTCCTTAATTATTATTAATGTCTACATTTATATTTATTAAAAAATATTAGTTTTATTAAAAGAATAATTTCTTTAATTATAAAATCGTAGATCTATTTTAGTCAAATAAAAAATTATATTAACCTTGTACATGAAAATATTACTATAAAAACATAAAGATAAATGTTTGATAAATTAAGGGAGAGAAATTATGGTGGGGTAAAAAAAAGTAAGAAAGAGAGGATGATAACCTTTTAAAAGAGGTCATTGTTAACAAAATTAGATTGAAAGATGAACTTTTAGGAGAGAAAAATTGTGAAATAGTAAAATGACTTTTTTTGGGGGCATGAGTAAGGATGCTCTTAAAGCCGAGTTTCTTCATGTTAATTTTTATTTATGAAAAATTAATACAAATTCATTAATTGTCTATATATATATATATATATATATATATATATATATATATATATATATATATATATATATATATATATATATATATATATATATATATATATATATTTATATACACACACACACACACACACACACTAACTGGAATTTAATCTTAATCAAGCGGAAGCTTAATTTTGCCAATACAATTAAGGGGTTACTTAAAGGTTAAAACAATGTCCAAGTAGAATACTTGAACCAAAACCAAAGCAATAAAATAGAAGTCTTAACTGTCTTAAATAAAAGAAAATTACAACCAAATCGAAATAAGTCTAAAGTTCAAATTACATTCTTAAATAGTCCAAACCTTAACAACTAAACAAATAGTTTCTCAAATACAATAAAGAGATCTAAACAAAAGGGGAGTCATACTCAAACTTGGGTTCTTCTTCCGCTCGCATATTCATTTTCCGTCGAGGAGCCATAGGGGTTTACACTAAAAACAAAGCATTGGAAAAACATACAAAGCATAGTATCAGCAAAAAGGCTGAGTTTAAACACACTAGTATCCGTCAAACAAGTTAGTAAAACCTTTTTGATTTGAGTAAACTCATTTTGAAATATATTTTTCATTTGATAAATCATATTATCATTCAAACCCAGTTTGATGGTTATATAGTCATTTTAAATTCTCATTTTTCATCATAAACCATAAGATCTCAATAGATCCAAATCAATTTCAAACTCATATCATAAGTTTGCATGGGTACTCTATGAGTCATCTCGTAACACGTTCGGTAGTCGATCTACCGTCCGCGACATGTTCGACAAGTTTCACACAATGGTATTGCACTAGTGGAAAAACCTCAGTTGCTGCAGTTTTTTGGCCATAATATGCTGCGATTTTGGCCCCAAGCATTAGTGACAGCAGCAAATGGTCTATTTTAAATGTTGCGGTTTAAAAAAGCAGCAGAAAAATGCACTATATGCTGCGGGCATACCAAAAACCGCAGCATATAGCCATATTCTTCCACTCCGGAGAATAAAATGGATGTGTGAGCAAGTGACCTTTCTTCACCTTATCTGTATGCCACCTCAAATTTAACGAATCTTTCTTTATGAAAAAAAACAAGCGTTTAAATCTAGGTATTATTGGAAGATACCGCAATACCTTAGCCAGGGGCCCTTTAGCATCCCGAGCTCCTTTACGCTTGTAGCGCGATAACCCACACCTAGGACACTCTTCTAAGTTCTCGTTTTCATTCCGATACAACAACCAATCATTTGGACACGCATGAATCTTCTGGTACTCTAAGCCGAAAGGACACATGAGCTTTTTGGCATAATATGTCGACTTTGGAAGTTCATTTCCCTCAGGAAGCATCTCACCTAACGCTTCTAATAACATTGTGAAACTAGCGTCACTCCAATTGAACTTTGACTTAATGTTGAAAATTCTCAACACCGCTGTTAATTTGGTGAACTTTGTACATCCAGGGTACAAAGGCTTTTGAGAAGCCTCTTCCAACAAGTCAAAAACACGAGGACGTTTACCTAACTCATCCTCGACTCCCTCCATCATCTCATCAACACGATCCACATCCTCATCGACATTCTCTTCATCTGTCTCATACCCATCAACATGATCTACTACATCCTCATTGACATCAACCACATTATTGACGTCCTCAACAACACTTTTCTCTTTGTAAACTCCCTCCTCACCATGCCAAACCCAAACATGATATTGAGGCCTAAACCCACGTCGAAGTATGTGCTCCCTAAGGATATCAACACTATCTACCTTTGATACATTGCCACTGTTGGCCTCTCAAGGTTTTGATGATGACTTCACTTTTAAATAAACAAACATATTTTTAGAGATTGTTTTGTAGGTATATATCCGATTTTGTCGAATCGTTGATGAAGCCTATGACTTGGTTCGTGGAAGTTGTACGTGTCTTAGAATATCCAAGAAGTTAGATAAATGCTTAGGATGTTAAAAGTAGACAGACGGTCTACTGTTCCCAAAGTTGATAATCTGACAGAAGTTGTAGATGGAGACAATACACTGTTCCTACGTAGCAGGTCTGGAGAATAACATCGACTGGAAAATTGCGAATTAATTATTTTCTGTTTTTAAGTTGATGTAATGGGTTAGAATTAATTTAATTGCTTAAATTAATTAGTAAGTTAATTGGCAAATCTATTTTTAGGTTTTCTAAAAATAGCCCAAGACTTTTTCTTAATTAGATTTAGATCTCCTATTTTTTAGGATCTTATGTTTTAAACTCCTATGCTATTTTTAGCATTAAGGAAACTGATTTTTCCTTGAGCAAATAACAGCCGGACACTTTCATAATTCCACCACCTTTTGTTTTGAGAACGTGGGGGTAGTGGAGGTATGTGTGAGATAGTGGACGTTATGCTTATGGTAACTGCTGGCTGTTCCCTCTATAAATAGAAGGGACTTTGCTCGAATAAAAAATCAATCCTTTTAGGATTCAAGAGTGTCCATTAAAGGGAGATCATCTTAAGAAAAATATTTTCAGTTTTCCAATGCCAATTAATTTATTATATTTTCCTTAAGTAATTATTTTAATTCTTATCCTCTTGAGAAATGGCCTTGTAAGGGTTGATGTGTGATTTGTTGTAATTAGACTTGTGGGAAGTCTAAGGGAATAGAGAAGAGAAATGGCCTTGTAAGGGTTGATGTGTGACTTGTTGTAATTAGACTTGTGGGAAGTCTAAGGGAATAGAGAAGAGAAATGGCCTTGTAAGGGTTGATGTGTGATTTGTTGTAATTAGACTTGTGGGAAGTCTAAGGGAATAGAGAAGAGAAATGGCCTTGTAAGGGTTGATGTGTGATTTGTTGTAATTAGACTTGTGGGAAGTCTAAGGGAATAGAGAAGAGAAACGTGAGAAGAGAAAGAGAAGGAGAATAGAGAAAGAGAATTAGGCCTAGAGTAGAGAAGCTTCAAGTGAAGCAAACATTGTTTTGTGTAATTATAATTGATTGCCTAAACATAGTGAGAATTTTGAAATCCCGGGGGGTCGTGGTTTTTCCTTCTTATTAGGTCAAGAAGGTTTCCACGTAAAATCTTTGTCTCCTTTTTATTTCTTGCTTCTTAAGTTTAAGTTTTATTTTGTTTGCTAAAATTCCGCAAGTTAGAGCAAAAACGTAGTAAAACTCAATACACAACAATTCACCCCCCCCCCCCCTCTTGTTGCTTTTGATCATCTCTTCATATTCCAACAGCCACAAATGACACATGGGCAATAAAAACCAACTCCCCCCGTCCTAACTTGATGTTCAACCGCAATACTACAAAATTCTAATACGCCATCAATAAATTCTAACGATTCAATGCTTCCATACATCCAAGAACGATCTTTTTTCATCCTAATTACTATTATTTAATTAATTCAAAACAAAATTAATACACAACTTTAACCCTAATTAACCCAAATAATAATACAATGTTTTTTAAACTGTCCAAATGATGTTTATTGTACTAACCATAATAAATATTCATATATATTAACAACATATAAAACCAATAAAAATAAAATCACATTCATAAACTTGGACAACTAATTAACATTCATATCAACAACTCATTCATTTAACCATAAACAAACCTAATTAAACCTAATTTACAAACTATAAAAAAAATTATGATAAATTTAAAACTTAAAAACCACAACTACATACACATTCATAAATAACATGAAAAAATTACTTAAAAATATAACAAAACATGATATATATATATATATATATATATATATATATATATATATATATATATATATATATATAATATATATATATATATATATAATATATATATATATATATATATATATATAATATATATATATATATATATATATATATATATAATATATATATATATATATATATATATATATTATATATATATATATATATATATATATATATTATATATATATATATATATATATATATATATATATATATTATATATATATATATATATATATATATATATATATATATATATATATATGATAAATTAAAAACTTAAAAACAACAATAACATACACATATATAAAGTATGACAAATTTAAACCTAATTTACAAAGTCAAAATGAAAAAGATACCTTGAATTTTCGTGGGTTGTGTATAACCTATACAATGAAAAAAGAAATTAGTATAAAAAAAACTAAGCGCCCTAAAACGTACACAATTAATGAAGCTTGAACAATAATGCGTTTGAGTACTAAGCTTTAAAAATTTATACCTTGAAGAAGAGCAAGAACTAAGCCCAAATTTCGTGGGTTTTTCGTGGGTTTAAGAAGAGTAACAACAATGTACGTACAGTCGGCAGTTTAAAGCAGTATATGATGAAGAAGAGCAAGAATGATGAAGATGAACAAGAACAAAAATGATGAAGAAGAGGGATTGAAGACAAGAAATAACCGCAGGTTTTTTAAGAGGGTTTTGAAGGAGAATGCAACAGTCATGTTTTTGAATAATGAAACAGAATGAACTGCACGTTTTAACGTTAAATGGCGGGTTTTTAAAGAGGTTAATGCTGCGAGCAAAGAACAAACCGCAGTATATGATGAATTTATTTTTGTTATCTGCTGCGGGCGAAGAAATAACTGCAACATTTGATGTTATTTGCTGCTGACTGCTGGAAAATCGCAGCATTTGTTGAATTTATTTTTTTTTCTAATTGTTTTTCCTATTTATTGCTGCGTATATTAAAAACCGCAGCAAATGATTAGCAGCAAATATATTTTTTTCCACTAGTGTTGTGAACAATACACGCTCAACATTGGTGAGCAGTTTAATCATGCACCCAACATTTGTTGTGACATATATACCCGCCATTTAGGCTAAAATATATTTGTATCTAATATATATCTTGTAATTTCCATAGCATTTGAAAAGTCAAAAATATTAACTTTTTCCATATGATAAACATCTTTTATTTGCAACATTGCAAAGCATATTTTATTTACAACATAGCAAAATCAAATATTAATCTTTCTCACATGGGTAAAACATGCTTAGCATAATCATATCATCAAACATAACCTTTGTACTATATTGGGGCATCACTAACATGTTTGAAAATGTATCGTAACAAAAAGTAATTAAAGTTCAAAACGATTTTTCAAGGAAACCATTAAAATGTTTTGTTTTAATCCTTCTTGAAGTAATACAACTTAAAAGAGTTTTGAAATTCATTCAAAACAACTAGAACATAGTTCATGAGTCTATAAAAATATTATCACAAAAGATTTCATAAAACACTATTTTCTTAAATACGAGATAGTTTTGCCGGTAATAAAATCGATAATTGGTTTACAAAATACATATTAATTCTCAAACAAGGCCCAAATTAATCAAGTCATTATAATAGCTTATTTAAAATGAATTTAAGGTTGTCCCTTTAGAATATAATTGGTTATGCAAATTTATAACGATTTTACGATTGTTTTCGAAAATTTAGGTATTTACTATTATTTAAATGATGTCTTAAATCCGTAAAATTTATAAAACACCTAAGTTAAACTTATTTTATACTATGAAGTAGGTTATTAATAAATGTATAAATTTTTTATATCGGTCTATTTTTACTCAATTTAATTAACAATATTACACCTTTTAATAAATAAACAATTTTCTCTTAATTTGATAAATTAGTAAATAATTAATAATTAGCTTGATAAAATTATATCAAAGTTTTAGAAATCATATAACACTTTTATTAGCCTATTTAAACTTATCAAAGTCATGTGTGCTATTTTATTGTTTTGTATAGGCATTTTATCGATAAATAAAATAAAATCGGTTTAAAATTATTTAAGTCTGAATAAAATAATATAAAAATTCTATAATGTTCTAGAAACTATTTAAAGGGACATAAAATTTTAAATAACCATTACAAATCACTTGGGGTATTTGTTAATAATTAATTTTGTTATTTTACTGATAAAACAAATAGAATTTATTTAAGTCCATATATGGTCACCAAAATCCAAATAAATTTTATTATATGTATCTACTTTTTATATAAGTGCCTCATAAGATTTTCATTTCCAATAGACGTCATTTAGTTTTTATTTTATATTTTACCGTTTTCTAACTTACCGATTATTAATAACCGAGAAACAATTATTCAGGTCCTTAAACGTCAAAAAAATCTTCCCAAATATTTCCCAAATTTATTTAATATTCATATTAGTATGTGATAAAAATTTCAAGTCCATATGTCTTTATTTGGTAATTATTTTATATTTTACTATTTTATAATTTACCGATAAACAATTTAACGATTACTCAAAAATCATGAAAAATTCCAAACTAAATATATTCTATCCAAATCTTGTTGGAGACATTATAATATGGTTGTATTAATTACTTTTGATGATCATGAGTTTTTTAATACCATGTTTTAATAATAAGAGCATTTAACACCTTAAAATCCATTAAAATATCATTTTAACGAATAAATTTCAACAAAAATATCCAAGAGATTTTCTAAACATATAGCTACTAGAAATTGCTTTTAAAATGCATTTCAAATA
Source organism: Amaranthus tricolor (assembly GCF_026212465.1). Lineage (NCBI taxonomy): Eukaryota > Viridiplantae > Streptophyta > Magnoliopsida > Caryophyllales > Amaranthaceae > Amaranthus > Amaranthus tricolor. Next base: position 11,998,252 of record NC_080053.1, read on the forward strand.
TTTTTGAAGTCCATATAACCATTTCCATCATGATTTCTTTTACAAAGTAATGGTAATCATGCCTTTAAACGTACAACAATTCTTAAAATTAACATGCGTGATACCCAGAATAATAATAAATCATTCCATACTCAAAATTAACATTTTGATATCATTTTTCAAGATTTAAGAACTTCTCTTTGGGAATACTTATTCTTAAATCCTTTAAAAATCACCCCATATGACATATCTCAACTCCAAGCGTATATAAATATTCCGTAAGCCTCCACGTAAGCTCCTACGCGTTCTTAGAAGTAGTTCCAAATTTGGGTCCTTACTCTTCAAGTCTCAACTAAACATATTACATTCATCAAAAAATCAATAATAATTTTGGATATCTAACATGCACTTAACTTTTCTTAGTTGGGGTTGTTAAACTAATTCTTGTGATGATTTAAACATATTTGGAGTATACTTATTATGTTGAGCAACATACTCAATCAAGTCCCATAATTTTACTTCAATCCTTAAAATAAGAAAATTTATATGTTTGTTGAAATACATCTTTTTATTTTCTATTATAGCCAATTTTTATTGATTTATAAGTTATGATTTTCTTAGTCTTAGAGATAAAATATCTATTTTATAATGATCTTAGTTTATAGAAGGTTTCATGTAAAAAAAATATTTTGCATAAACAAGTTCTAATAAAAAGTAGTGGAAGAAGGAAATAAACATAACTTACTCTATACTTGGTAGATGTCTTCAAGTTTGGTGTCTATGGAAAGCTCTTGAAATGAAGATCATTTTTATGGGAGATATGATTTTATAAACATAAATTTACAGAAGTTTTAGATGGATTTTTGATGAAGATTTGATGAGAAAAGAAGGTGTTCTAGTAGTTGAAAGTTTGAAGGATTCTAGTGTTTGATCACGGATGAACTTGGGAGTAATGTGTTGGGGTTTATGGCTGAATAATTGTTCCGAAAATAGAGTGTTTTTGCTTCAAATTTTTGCAGCTTGCATGCTTGTAATGATGCACAAGCTTTGGGTAGAACAAGAGGGGTTCTTAGGTAGAGTTTTTAGCTTGTGTATGTAAGTGTACAAAGGGCTATAAGGGGGAGTAGGGAAAACACTAGCATGGCTGGTTGGGGTTGTTTTTGGTGATTTTTGTCCATCATTTGATCTATTATAGTGTAGGAAATGTTCATCTAAGATAGTTTAAGGTTTAGGTAAAAATTGTTGCACATGTAACAAGTTATGTAACTTGTATTTCATGTTTAAAAATCACTTGTATATGTGTATGAAATATTTAATTTTCTCCTATCATGGTTAAATAATATGCTCGGGTAATAGTTAAAATTTTCTCGAACTGTTATGGGTAGTTGCTCAACTTTAAGTTTTACCTCCAAAATTTACGTTACTTGTTACGATTTATAACCACGTTACGAATTAACAAGTTTCTAATAATCGTAGAAATTTTTCAAATTACTACCATCACTAATCAAATTATAGTAACGAACAAATATATATATAAAAATTAGGCGCTAAAAATGACTAATGTAATCTCATAATAATGCGATTGTTTCAGATTACATCTAATTTATAATTTTAAAATGAATTTGAAATGATTTATTTTGATAAAGCTTAGTTATTTTTTGAATAATTGAAAGATTTTTCAATTTTTTAAATGAGTCAAAAAAATTACAAATTTGGTTTTATTTTAAATATCTTGAAAAAAAGACCGTTTATGTAATTTTTATCTAAAAATATTTTTAGGTGAAATTATCCATTTAGTAAATAAAACTTTTTTTTTAAGCAAATAGAAAGTAGTCATGTAGTTTGCAATTGTATGACTGTGAAATTATGAAGTGAAGATTTAAATTCATGTCACTTTATCTCAGTTCCCAGACTATGTCTTTTTATATTTGTCGATTGGTTGTTCAATGGACAACAGGTCACTCTTCGACCTCTTTTAACTAAAACATAGTCAAGTGAGATCTTATATTTTTTTTTTCATAACTATATTTTTATGAATC
>NC_080053.1:12002769-12108539 GCF_026212465.1 Amaranthus tricolor
TCTAAAAACGTCATATGATCCTTGTCTATTACTATTAAGTCTACCTCATTACCATGGGTATTGGGTGGACCTAGTAGGCTCCGGTTCTTACAACTGAACACACTGACGTTTAAAAAAAATTTAAAAAAGTCACATGATACTTGTCTATTACTAATAAGTCAACGTCATTAGTCATTACCTAACCACTTAAACCTAAACACAACATTATCACTCATGCTAAATCAATGCAATGACATAACACTTTGAAATGCAAAATTTAGTTTATACTATGCAATAATTAAGAATAAAACCTAAAATTCAGTTTACACTTGGAAATCATCAAGAAAAAAAGACTAAAATCTTCCATAAATTGAATCATGCATGAGTGAGTTGGGGTGAGTAAGTGAGAAGGCATAGAGCGAGGAAGGTGATTTGGCTTGAAATGAGCGTTGAAGAATAATGGTGGTATGAGAAATGTAAGGAAGATGTTGAGAATTAGGTAGAGAATTGAATTATGGTGTAAAAAGTACTTCCTAAAATTAATGGCTATGGTAAAATGCTTCATCTATGTCGCCTCTATCCATTGGGCTTTTTATCTAAATCAGTCTAATTTCACTCTCTAGCTCAAATACAATTTTAATTACCTTCATGTGTTTGGTTCAAAGTCTTCTAATTATTTCTTACCTGTTGCAATTGTTATAGGTTTTATTCCCTACTCTATAGTTTTATTCAATTTTTTCACATTTTCTTCAATTTTTCTGCAATTATGGTGGTAGTTGTGAAGAAGTAAAAAGATATAGAAGAAGGTGGTGCACTGGTGCTTGAAGATTACGATAATGGTGCTCCACACCTACAAATACTTCTTCATCCAATCAATTCTAATATGTGAAAACTATTAGAACACATGATTATAGACAATTTTTATTTTATTCTTTATAAATATTGATAATTGAATAATAACTTTTTGGTAATTCTTGAAATGAGCATTTTAATACTTGAAATATAAATTTTAATCCTTGAAATTGACATTTTAATCCTTTGTATTGAAAATTTGAGTCTTGGAGTTAACAATAGTTGATGCAATACTGAATTAATAATTTATAGTACTCAAGTTATAGAGTAGAATTTAAATTAGTAGTTACAATAGCTAATGGAGTAGGGGATTAATAATTTAAAGTACTTAAGTAATGAAGTAGGCAATATATATATATAGATTTAGGATCAAATGAGAAGAGGTCTTAAAATGAGAAAGGTAAGAAATAATCTAAAGCATTCATTTTTTTGATCAACGGACAGATTTAATTTGTTTAAGTTGATAGTTGCACGCGGTTTTTTCATGTAATATGAACCAGTTTTTTATTGATTAACCGGTTCAATATATAAAGAATCTTTTTTTTTCTCTCTCCGGCTTTACTTTCTCGACATTTTCCTCCCGTTCCATCTTCAAGAATTTTCGTTTGAATCTGCATCTTCCTCCCGTTCTTCAACACTTAAAATTTTCGTTTGAATCTCGACATTTTCATTGTTCTTCAATCGTTCTTCGAATTTATTTCAGGTATTTCTTCAATAAAACTCAACAATGTCGACATTTTTGCTTGTTTTGTGTTGTTGTTTCAGTTCTTGAATTAGTATATAAAACTCAACCGTTCTTGATTTAAGGGTTTATTTTCTTCGATTTTTGGTGTTTATTTGAATATTACTCTAGTATTTGATATTTAGGGTTAAAATCTGTTGATCTTCATTCTGCGATTTTCTCTTGTTCTGCGATTTTACATTTTCATTCGATTTTTAGGGTTTTGATTTTTATTCTCGACATTTTGATTTTTATTCTGGTATTTGAGTATTATTCTGGTATTTGATTTTTTAGGGTTTTTCATTTGGTTTAATTATGTGATTTAAAATCTTTTATGATGATGACTTCAACTTCGATTATCACACTTTTTTTTAGTTGTCATGGCAAAAACAAGAGGTCGCAGTATTCCAGTTGATATTCCCTCCACTTCTAATTTACATTTGAATTCCAACACAAGAAAGAGAAGAGCTGAGGAAACTGACAATGTACAACAAAGGTCTGTAAGGTAATTTTATCGACTAGTATGTTGAATTCCAACATTGTAATTCCAACAAAGTATTCCAGGTCATCAACATTGTAATTATTCATAGTCATAGTATCCTTTATTGATAACATAGTATCTTTTTCTAAGAACATTGTATATTTTTTTTGTTGTTGCAGATTGAGATCTACTTTTCAAACAAAAAGTAGACCTTCTCAATTGATCAAAATGATAAAGGGATTCACTGAGAAACAAAAAATCTCAGTGAGAGAGATTGGTTTTGGTGGCCTTCTTAGTTTAAAGTTATGTAGAAATCCATCTGCAATGCTTGGTTGGCTTGTAGATTGTTTTGATCCCGGTAGTTGTATGTTTTCAATAGACTCTTTGAAGTGCTTTCCGATTTCTGAACATGATGTATATGATGTTTTTTGTCTACCTCTGAACCCAAACAATGATGTAGAATTAGTTTCAAGGTGTGCGAACAAGTATAATCCTGATTTTCCCTTGAAACAAGAATTTAGATCCTTTTTTGGTTTTGAAGATACAAATGCAGCAATTCCTTTAGAATTGCTTGAACGAATGATCCCTAAGATGATTGATGGTGGGGATGAGTTCAAGCAACTTTTTGTTTTGCATGCTATTTCTTCTTTCTTAGCCCCTACTCAAAACAGAACAATAGACCTTAAGATTGTAAAGTCCATAGTAGATCCGAATAAGATTAGTACTTTTAATTGGTGTAAGTATGTTCTTGATCAGTTTTGTGACTCTGTTGTTAGATATCGTAAAAGAAAGTTACAATTTTTTTCTAGATGCATTGTTTTGTTGGAAATTATTTATTTTCATCGTTTGAAATTCAAGAATATCTCTTTGCCATCCTCTTTACCTCTTATCTCTCATTGGACTGATAAGGATGTGTCAAAAAGAATTAAGGAGGAAACATCTGCTAATCATTTTGGCAGTGGTTTAATTTTGAGTACATATCCTGTGAGTGAAACAATGGTTTTTGAGTATGGTCAAGCTGTTGGGTTAAAGGTGAACAACGTTGATATTGGACAACCAAGTGTAAATGAAGAACCCTTCAGAGATCAAACAGTGCAAGACGATGATAAAATTGAGTTTCAGTTGCCGTTGAATGCAATGCGTAATTCTGATATACGCCGATTAGCTGAGGATGTAAGTATGATCTTACTTATTTATGTTGCCTTCAACATTATATTTTTTAATAATAACAAATATTTTTTTTGAAGACAGTAGCATTCACTTTTGGCAACAAAGATTTTTCAAATTCCAAAACAGAACACAGTAGCTATACATAGTCATAATAACTTTTAATCACAACATAGTATCTTTTTCTAAGAACATAGTAACATTCACTTTTGCAACAAATATTTTTCAAAATTTCAAAACAGAACACAGTAGCTTTTGGAAAATAATCATAACATAGTATTTTTTTTATAATGTCATAGTTACTTTCTTTTGAACAACATTTAACTTTATCTTTACTTATTTTTGTAGAAAATATGTGAGTTGCTGATGCTCATGAGGAGGGACACTCAAGTTGTCTCTGAGTTTTACATGGAGAAAATTAAATTGTTCTTAGAACAAAAACGTTCATTTTCTTCTCCTCCTGTCCCTTTTCCTGATGTTCCTTCTACCTCATCCACACCTTTTTCTGAAACCCAAAGTTTTTTTATGAATCCTACCGTGCTGAATACAATTGATGAAATAGTTGACACGGTTAAATGGGTTTCCTCTATTCCAAGGATGGTGAATGAGGTTTTTGTTGCTGATGAGGGTAATGTAGATGTTGTTAATGATGTACTGGATGAGGTTGAATTGGAACAAGTTGTTAATGATGTGGCAAATAATGTCACTGTTTTTTAAAGCCATGGTTATGAGAATGTATTGATACATGGCAGGGAAAAGTGTTCCATTCCTTTTAGAGGTGTGAATGACAAATTTACGTATGTTTCACATCTGATGAAATCAAACAAAAAATATATTAGAACACTTGGTTCGTTACTTCAAGAATCAGTTGACTATTGTTTTGTTTCTGATAAATGTTTCGACAATAGGTGAGTCTTTTTTTTGTTTTTCTTTTTTTGTGATTTTTGTTTTTTATTATACTTATTTTATTCTTTTTATTTGTCAGTGAATTGCTTGTGAATTTTGAGGACAATTTGAGAATTCAAAGGGAAGAGTTTTATACTCTAGGGGATCCCTCAAAGTGTACTCATGTTTCTGTTGTGGATTGTTGGTGTTTATTACTCAATGAAAATGAAAAGAACAAAGAATCTTCCAAAAAGTTCTTTTTTAATGCTAGTTCTAGTGTACGTTTTTTGTCATTTTTATTCTAAATAACTTTTCTTTTATTTTGAACTATTTTTAGTTATTTCATTATTTATTTTTACAGCTTGCTTTGTTGGATTTTAATAATAGTGGTGGTTCTCAACAAATTGATTTAATTTATGATTCTTGGGTCAAATGGGTGGATTTCAACCAAGTTGATTTGTCTAAGTTTGATCTGGTAAGATATTTTTTTAATGATTGATTGACTTATATAGTCACTATTTTAGTTATTATAGCTACTAATAGGTAGTTAGTACTTGTGCAGTCACTTTTTTTTAGATATATTTATTGATTTAGTGATATATAATATACAGATTGTTGTTCCGATACTGAAGGGCAGTCAGTACTTCTTACTTCTTTTGAATATGAAGTTAAGAATAGTGCAATGGATTGACAATGTGAACCATACTGCTATTTCAGAAGAAGAAATTAGAAAGCTAGGTGACACTATGGTATGTGTAGCATTTTATTATCCTGAAAAACCTTTTGCCTATGTTGCTATGATTATGAAATATTTATTAATAAATATTTAAATGAAACTTTTGTAGAAAGATTTGCTGTCAACAATTTTTGATGATAAGATGCAAGCTACTGATGTTATTCCATTATGGAAAATGGAACGAGTTCCCACTGATTGGAAAACGACTGTTAGGACTAACATTGAAAGTGATGTATTCATGATGATGAGCATGCTGTTTTTTGAGGGAACAGTTGATTTCCAGTGTCCAATATTGAATGCAGTTACGATTTTTCTTCTTAATATTATCTTTAAATGTATTTTTTTGAATGACATTCTAATTAAAAGATTCAAACTAAATGTATTTTCTTTTTATGTAGGCTCCATTGAGACATGTTGCAAGAGCTAAGATTGCTGGATCTTTGGTGTTATCTGATTTGAACAAACAAAGATCTAAAGTTTTAGAAGAGGTGTCCAATTTTAAGGATAAAAGACGCTCCATTGCCAAACAAGTTTCTATCAGAAGATTAAAGATTCGTTAATGTGAAGTACAAGATGAAGTTGTGAAGTTTTTAGTTGTACAAACATTTGATGGAACATAGTAGATAATCTAATTACTATAGTTACTAGATAATCTAATTACTAGATAATCTAATTACTGTAATAATGTGAAGTTTTTTCATGAATATTTGTATAGTATTGGTGTCAAAAATCCGATTTTGTCTTGATTGGAGCAGATAAGGTATTCATTTGTACGGTCCTCGGTTCAATTCTGGTTTGGCCCATCTTTTTCCCTCACCCTCTCCTGCAATTTAAAAAAGTAAAAGAAAAAAAAAAACTGTTGGTGTCTAAGTTAATGGCAATATGTGAATTTATGATCATATCAAGGGATAAGCTGATTAGTGTGTATGCTAGATTGATACTATATGAAAATAACGAGTTCGATTTTATCAATCCGATTTTGAATTTTCTGCATATATTCATATCAAACCCATGTGATGTAAATATCAAGTGAGATAGTGATTAAGAAACCAAAACGGTTAACATCAGTTGTGTGGAATCATTTTGAAAGGGTGAAGAACGCTGATATATGTTTATGCTGATATTTTTGCAACAAAGATTTTTCAGACTTACAAAAGTGAAGACAGTAGCTATACATAGTCATAGTAACTTTTAATCACAACATAGTATCTTTTTCTAAGAACATAGTATCATTCACTTTTGCAACAAAAGTTTTTTCAAATTTACAAAACAGAAGACAGTACCTATACATAGTCATAGTAACTTTTAATAATAACATAGTATATTTTCCTAAGAACATAGTAGCTATACAAAAGATTTTTCAAAATTACAAAACAGAAGACAGTAGCTTTCCATATATATTTTATACCTTAAGTGGGGTATCTTTTGTTGATGGGCAATTTCGACTATCATGATAATCAAATTTACCACAAGTTTTGCACTTTCTTTTGGGCTTCTTGCTTTGCTCAATAGTTTTTTCCTTTTCCCCAATTATTCTTTGTCTTTTTCCTTTGTTCTTTGATTGGATTGGGTTTTGTATTTCCATTGTCGAAGATGAACTTGTGCCTACTAACAATTCGATTTGTTGTTCTTTAGTAATGTCCACCCTCACATCATCACTTTCCTCCAATTTTCTACTAATATCTTTTAGGTTTTGTAAAAGTGATTGTAAATCACTCTCACTCCGTTGAGCTAAACCTACACAATTGAATATTTCACACCAAACTTCCCCCAACAACTTCCCCACGTTGTTACACTTTTTGCTCTCTTCAATCAGATTCCCATGCAAATCAAAAATAGGCTTCTTTAATGCTAGCTTCGTCCAACGATCTAAAACATATTGCTTTGGTATTTGTGTTATTTGTCTTGCACTCATAACACAAATCGCATGGGAACATAATATTCCTATCCGTTTAAATAACTTGCAATCACAATCTACCTTCAACTCGTCAATCAAACTTCCCAGTATAAATTTCACCTTGTACATCTTACTTACCGTTGAGTCCAAAACAGTTATACTTTCCACACTTTCAATCTTTTCAATATTTTGAATATAAGTTATGAAAAAAGACTTATAAACTTCATTTTGAAAAAGAAAAAATTTTTTTCTAGTATAGACTTCACCGGCATGTTTTTCAATCGGCAATGGTGTTTTATATTGTGGGTTTGTGTGAAGTGATTCAGCATTGAGCTTATCTTGTTTGTACCTCTGTGCATCCATTGCACTTTCATATCTCATATAAAATTCAACAAGTGTCATGTGAGGGTTTGAAAAATGGTTGAAGAAACTATTAACACTTTTCGATCGGGATGTAGTTCTCAAAATCCCCCCCAATGGGATATCCCTAAAATATGCGGGTATCCATTGATCTCGTATACTAAATATACTAGTAAACCATTTATCTGTTTGAAGATTGTATTTGGTCATAATTCCCTCCCATTTTTCCTCAAATTCATTTTCTTCTTGATCAATATTCCACACACACCCATTTAATTCTTTCAAAAAATCTTCATTTTTGTTCAATTCCGGTCCAACTTTATCAGTCACTTTACTCATGATGTGCCACATGCAAAGTTTGTGTATTGTGTGTGGAAATACATTTTTAATCGCAATTTTCATTGCAGGGTCTTGATCAGTTATCAAATATGTTGGCATACAATCCCCCATATAATGTAAAAAAGTTCTAAATAACCACTCAAAAGATTCACTATCTTCCTTAGCTAATAAACCTATACCAAATGTAATACAAGACTTATGATGATCTACACCAGTAAAAGGGGCTAAAACCATGCTATACTTATTGGTGTTATAAGTACAATCAAAAGTAACCATTTCTCCAAATAAACAATAATTCTTTCTACTTATCGCATCGGCCCAAAATAAACGTGAAATGTGGTCCTCCTCATCTAAAGCATAATCAAAATAAAACCCCGTGTAAATATCTCTTTTTCTGATAAAATTCTTGATCAACATCTTCCCATCATCTCCTTTAATATATGTTTTCAAATCCCTATGGAAATTCTTAAAATCTTGCATTGTCACTCCCACATTCTCATAACCCCCGACATTTTCCTTAAACAATCTAAAGGATTTAACCGGTCCTATATTAACCCGTGCATTCTTAGATATGAAATTTTTGTGCAACAAAGTCATTTTCCTATTACCCAATAAAAATTGACGCGATGTAGGGCTAACTAGACAATGATTGTGCGCCTCTTCGAATTTTAAAACATGGTATGTTCTCTTCGCTATGTCATATTTCAAAATCAATCTAGCTTTACAACCAATTCTTTTGGTTGATCTCTTATAACGTGCAACAACATCTGCACTTTTCTTAGGTTTAGGTTTTATGATACCCTCCCTACTACAAAAAAAATATTTTAAAAAAACAATACCCTTTTTTTTGTAGGTAGTAGATGAACGTATATCAAAACCGCAAATTTCAGCATATTTACCATAAAAATCTAAGGCTTTCTCTAAGTTTTCAAAAGCCATACCAACAAATGGCTTTTTATCAAACTCACAATGAGGAATCCACAGTGTTGAACCATTTGGGGTAACTTGTGTAATAGTTCTTGGAGTTTGAGTCCCTGTATAACAATCCAAAGTTTTTCCAAAATTAAAAAAAGAAGACAGTAGCTATACATTGTCATAGTAACTTTCAATCACAACATAGTATCTTTTTCTAAGAACATAGTAGCATTCACCTTGGCAACAAAGATTTTCAAACTTACAAAAGAGAAGACAGTAGCTATACATTGTCATAGTAACTTTCAATCACAACATAGTATTTTTTTTAAGAACATAGTAGCATTCACCTTGGCAACAAAGATTTTTCAAACTTACAAAAGAGAAGACAGTAGCTATACATTGTCATAGTAACTTTTAATCACAACATAGTATCTTTTTTAAGAACATAGTAGCATTCACCTTGGCAACAAAGATTTTCAAACTTACAAAAAAAAGACAGTAAATATGCACAATCATAACTTAGTATTTTTTTTTTGAAGAACATAATAACATTACCTTTTGAAATTTCCTTTTCATTGTTGGAAGTTTTTGGTGAATCTTCCATATTAAGCACTTTTTGTAAATCTCAATCTGAGTCTGTTAATCAAAATCAACAAAGAAAACGAAAATGAAAATCTGACACTGAGTTTTGAAGATACATAAATCCTAAAATGTAAATCTTCAATTAGCATACCTTAATTCAAGGGAAGAAGAAGATTCAAATCAAGATCTGAGTCTGTAAATCAAAATCAACAAAGAAAACGAAAATGTAAATCTGACTCTGAGTTTTGAAGATACTAAATTGAAAACGAAAATGAAAAACTAAGAAATCAATCAAAACAAATCTAAATTTATAAAAGGTACACATAGGAAAACGAAAACAAGTGAAGATTTTTGGCAGACTAAGAAATCAAGAGAAGAGGAACATTTTCGCAGAAGAAAACGAAAACTAAGAAATGAATCAAAACAAATCGAAAAATAAAAACTATAAAAAGGTAAATTTCTAATTTGCATACCTTAATTCAATAGAAGAGGAAGATTTCGCAGAAGAAATCAATGGTTTTTCGAAGGTTTTGAAGGTTTTTCGAAGAGTATAGCTTGGAAGAGAAAGGCGCTTGTATTCTTCAAAAAAACCGAATTAGCATTTTTTTTTCCTTGCCCTATTTTTTCCGGCTTGATATCCAGACCATTAGATCTTTGAGAAATCGACGGCTCGAACTCCTTTTCACCCTTCTCATTTTCATACCCTTCTCAGTGGATCCCTCCCCTATATATATATATATATATATATATATATATATATATATATATATATATATATATATATATATATATATATATATATATATATATATATATATATATATATATATATATATCTGTATATATATATATATATATATATATATATATATATCTGTATATATATATATATGTATATATATATATATACATATATATATATATATATACATATATATATATATATATATATATACATATATATATATATATATATATATATATATATATATATATATATACATATATATATATATATATATATATATATATATATATATATATATATATATATATATATATATACATATATATATACATATATATATATATATATATATATATATATATATATATATCTGTATATATATATATATATATATATATATATATATATATATATATATATATATATATATATATGTATATATATATATATATATATATATATATATGTATATATATATATATATATATATATATATATGTATATATATATATATATATATATATATATATATATATATATATATATATATATATATATATATATATATATATATATATATATATATATATATATATATATATATATATATAACACTTAAATGAAATTGGTAGGCGGGCTTTGAGCTTTCTGTAATGAGTTGAAGACGTGCACGGTATTAGTCAAAGGACGTATGACTAAAAGTATCCAATGCAAACTACAAACGCAAATTTAATATCAACAAATTAGAGAATATGTGAAAATAGCTAAAAATCAAAAAATAAGTTCAATTTCAAAAATAAAACCTACTCTTCCACATATGGAGCCAGAATGAACGTGTGTTTAGATGCAAACGAAGTTTTCAAAGCAGTGTCAATGTACGCTTTGACGTCATCTGGCATATTTATGCATCTAATACCCGAAATCGTTTCATCCCACATCTTTCTCAAATCCTCAACGAGAGGTGTAAGATATACATCTATGTCATTGCCAAAATGTTTAGGACTCGAGATAAGAAGCGAAAGCATAACGTACATACGCTTCATACACAACCAAGGTGGCAAATTACAGATCACTAACAGTACCGGGCATGTGCTATGTTGAGAACTAAGATTGCCGTATGGGTTCATTCCATCCATACATAGTCCGAGCCTTAAATTACGAACTTCATCCCCAAATGTCTTATGCAACCTAGCCATACTCTTCCACTACGGAGAATAAGATGGATGTGTGAGCAAGTGACCTTTCTTCACCCTATCTGCATGCCACCTCAAATTTAACACATTTTTCTTTATAGAAAACAAGCGCTTGCATCTAGGTATTATGGGAAGATATCACAATACCTTAGCCGGGGGCCCTTTAGCATCCCGAGCCCCTTTACGCTTGTAGCGCGATAACCCACACCTAGGACACTCTTCTAAGTTCTCGTTTCATTCCGATACAACACACAATCATTCGGACACGCATGAATCTTCTGGTACTCTAAGTCGAAAGAACACATGAGCTTTTTGGCATAATATGTCGACTTTGGAAGTTCATTTTCCTTAGGAAGAATCTCACCTAACGCTTCTAATAACATTGTGAAACTAGCGTCACTCCAATTGAACTTTGACTTAATGTTGAAAATTGTCAACACTGCTGTTAGTTTGGTGAACTTTGTACATCCAGGGTACAAAGGCTTTTGAGAAGCCTCTGTCAACAAGTCAAAAACACGAGGACGTTTTCTAAACTCATCCACGACTCCCTCCATCATCTCATCAACACGATCTACATCCTCATCGACATTCTCTTCATTTGTCTCATACCCGTCAACATGATCTACTACATCCTCATTGACATCAACCACATTATTGACGTCCTCAACAACACTTTTTGTCTTTGTAAACTCCGTCCTCACCATGCCAAACCCAAACATGATATTGAGGCCTAAATCCACGTCGAAGTATGTGCTCCCTAAAATATCAACACTATCTACCTTTGATACATTGCCACAAATGACACATGGGCAATAAAAACCAACTCCCCCCCGTCCTAACTTGATGTTCAACCGCAATACTACAAAATTCTAATACGCCATTAATAATTTCTGACTATTCAATGCTTCCATATATCCAAGAACGATCTTTTGTCATCCTAAGTGGGATTAATTAATTAAAATAAAATTAATACACATAAATCTAAATATATACTTAACCCTAATTAACCCTAAAAATAATACAACCCAAAATTAATTCAACGCTAATAATAATATGTATATTCTAAAAATAATACAAAGTAATAATCATTCATTTAGTCCTAATCAACCCTAATAATAATATGTATATTCTAATAATAATAATAATAATAACAATTATTCAACTAATCCTATGTTAATATTAATAACGACATTCATTCAACTAACCCTAATTAACCCTAAAAATAATACAACCCAAAATTAACCCTAGTTAACAAACTAATAAAAAAACAACTAAATTCATAAATAAAATCACATTAATAATTACAAACACATAAAAATATCAAAAATAAAACTTAATATAAAATTAGAAATTACTTGGTATTTAGATGATAATATTGTGCTCTACAATGGAGTTACGTAACCTACAATAGAAAAACACCAAAACAAATTAGTACATACTAAGCTCTAAAATACCATGAAGATTGAAAAAGTAAACATCGAAGAAATTCAAATGATTAATTACCTTAAGAAAAACTATGCCCTAAAAAACGCTTCTTAATTCGTGGGTTACCTTGAAGAAGACAGCAACAAAAAGTTTGAAGAAGAAGGTTGAAGAATGAGAAATTATATGGAATAATTTCGTGGGATATATAGCTTGAAGAAGACACAAAATCAAAACCAAAACAAGTGGCAATAACGTTTTGAAGAAGAAGCAAGGTTTTGAAGAAGAAAGAGCAAGAATGTCGTGGTTTTTTAAGAAGGAGCACAATTAATTTGGGGGTTTTTGAAGAAATGTCATGGGGAAGAAGAAGAGCAAGAAACCTGTATAGTAAGCTAAGAAATGTCGTGGGTTTTTGGTACTGTATAGGCGGGAATTGAAAGGGCAAAAAAATATAGGTATTTGTTGCGGAACCTAAAGAACCGCAGCATTTAATGTGCTATATGTTGCGGTTCTCTTGGAACTGCAGTATATACCTATATTTTTTGCCTCTTTTTTCCTATTTGTTTTATGCTGCGGTTTTCAAGGAACCGCAGTATATAATGTAACTTTTTTCCCTCGTTTTTTCATGTTGTTTAATGTTGCATTTACTAAAAACCGCAGCAAATGTCACGCAACAGATACGATTTTTTCTACTAGTGTTACGATGGAGACTACGACGATGGTGTTGCTAGAGTTGGTGGCGCAAATAGGTCATGGAGAAGAGGACGTCTGGTGGTCGTGAATCTGACTAATAGTGACGACAAAGGGGTACACGATTGGGTTTGTGGTGGTGCATAGAGAAAGAGTGTTGACTTAGGAAGCCATTAATATGGATGAAGAAAGCTTAAATATTACGAGAGAGAAATATTTTTATATTTTGTAATAATGGGCTAATAAACCCATACAAATGTGGTCGCATGAAAACACCTGTCGCATAAAAGATTTATTATAAAGCTATAGGGAAAAAACTGTAAAATTTGGTTGCTATCATTCAGAAAAAAAATATTTTATCACTAGGCACTTATGTTTCACTATACTTGAATGCTGCCATGTAAATTAAAGATCCCAAAAATAATATTACTTATTTTTTTGTTGAAATGAAAGAATTTTAATTTAATTATAATTACAATCAAATATACTAGGATGTTTGGCAAATGACTTTTGAATTCACTTTTTTTTGTTGGCTTTTAGATTTTGGTTTGTTAGTTGGTCAAAAAGCCAAAAATATGTTTGATGAATGACATTTAGCCAATTGAATAGTTGACTTTAAGCGAAAATAAAAAAAACTAGTATGGTTAGCTTTTTTCATTGGATTATGTCTTTTTAACCTACTTTTTCTCTAATAAATAACCTACACGTAATTTTACCATGTATCTTTCTAAACAACTGGTTTATTCAGGTAGCTTAAAAGTCAATAAAACAACTAACACATTCAATTCAACTGGTCAAATAAGCCAACTACAAAAACTAACCAACCAACCATCTGACATGATACACCTACTAGCTCACCAATACTAAACATAAAAAATCAAAAAAGAAGATCATTAAAATCAATATTGAAACAATTATTAAAATTCTTGTGACTCTAATGAAATGTATTAAGTTTTAGGAGTAAGAAACAATAGGAATGGAACATAAAGAAAATTTGAAAGAAAAATATTACCAGCACATTCGTCAGAGATGTCTTTTTGAGAGATTAATTTTAATTAGACAGATTTATTATATAGTTTTTCAAAATATTAAAAGTAGGCATTAAAAATAATGTAATTAGACACTTAATGTATTGAATATAGGTTTATTTAAAGATATGACAAATAAGCATTAAAAATAATGTAAATAAACATTACAAATACTATAAATAGGTATTAATCTTTAATGAGCAGGGCGTGAGAATTGAAATATGTGTCAAGAGACGGTGAAAATTTGAAAAAAAAAAGATTATTTAACAACCTAGAAATGAGCTTCGTAAAAACTTATTTCCCAAAATAAGCATTCGTACAACCGAGCCTAGCCTCGGGATAATTCGCTGTTATCAACAGCGAAAGATTCAAAAAAAAAAAATTAAAGGTTAAAGTCGTTGTTACTAACAACGACTGAATGAGTTGACTGGTCAATTCCTTTAGTCGCTGTTAGTAACAACGATTTAAGGAGTTGACCAGTCAACTCATTCAGTCGCTGTTAGTAACAGCGACTTTAACCTTTAATTTTTTTTTTGAGAACTAAAGTAGCCGTTGGTAATTTAGAAAAATAGCCATTAGGAACGTGAAAATAGCCGTTGTAATGATGTTCTATAAATAGCTCCATCATTTCCCATACTTCATTATACCCATTTTGCATCATTCTTCTTCTTTTCAATCAATTTTTAAAGGTAACATAAGGTATTATGTTAGTTTTAATGTCAATTTATAAATGTTAATATTATTTTTGAAAGTTTACTTACGTTTGTATAATATATGTGTAACACCCCGTAATTTATCGGGTTTAAAAATAATATAATATATAATAAAATAAAATATAACAATATGAAATAAATAAGTAATATTAAATTATATTATTTTATATAATTAATTATACGCAAAACAGAGTAGGTTAACTTTAACGGTAACGAGTTTTATCGCATGACGTTTTGTTTTGATTGTGATAATAACACCATAATTACTCAATTAATTAGTTATATTTAAAAAAAAAAAAAAATAGAAGTGGGAATGTGAAGGGGGGGGCTGCCGGTTGGAGCATGGGAGGAGTTTTTGTAACTCCTCTCATAATGGTGTAATTAGGAGTGTTAATTGGCCCTTAAACTCTTTATTTAATCCTAAGCATCAATGGTCTTCTTCACATTCCTCACTTTACCTCACACTCTCAAAGAAAATTCAGAAAATTTTTCCCTTTGGTGCTTGGTTTTCGGCAGCCTTAGTAAAAAAAAAAAAATTTTTGTTCAATTCAATCTTCAAATCCAAGGGGTAAGTAAGTTGAGTTGTTAATTATAAATTTTATTTACAAGAAATTCTAGTATGAGATTATATAATATTTCTTTCAATATGATGAAATCCTATGACTTATTAGGAGGATTGAGTATGTTACATAAGTTTTCTTTTATAATCCTTTGATAAAATTAAATTGTTAAAAGGATTAAATCATATCTCTGTTATGCACAATTTTTTTTTCTTGTTTTATATTCTTTAATAAAGTTTATTCAAGGTTTAAAAAAAAAATGTATTTAGTTTATGGCTTATATTTCTCTAGCAAGATGTTGGTTGTTAGAAGAAATTTTAAGTGTATGGGATAAGTATTGTAGGTAGCCATGAGTTTATAAATCCTTTAACAAAATTGATTTGTTTAAAGGATTTGTCCTTATATATGTGTTTGACTCAAAAATGATAATATATGATTCTCTACAAAATTTTAATTTGATAAAAGAATCAAGTATTTAATTTAATTGTCATGGGTTATGAAACTTTAATTGCTTTTGAAGAATCTTGTGGATGAATATATTTTAAATTGTTAGTTTTGTGTTTTTGATGATGGTGTGGATGGTTGATGGTAAAAGGTAAATTTGGTTTTGTTAGGTATAATTTGATATGAGGATTTAAAAAAAAAAAAGGGTTAGATAATTTAAATGGAAAAAAAAAATATATTTATATATATATATAAATATAATAAAAATAATTTAAGCAGCGGGAATTTTCGGACAGCAGCTGCTGCCTCGGTAGTGGCGCCCCGATCCGAGTATCGGGTGTGTTTCGTTGCGGTTTTATTTAACCGATGCGTTTTTAAAACTCGTAAAACGCTTAAAATAATTAAAAATAGTAATCGAATGCTAGAAATTATGAAATTTGGTACCCAAGATAATTGATGCGTTCCGGACGCAGCGGTGAAGTCGGATTTTTAATTTGAATTTTCTAAACTGTCCAATTTGGCCATAAAAGTTTCTGGTCAGAATAGGTATTTTGGAGCGATCATGAATTGGATGAAAACATTTGAAATTATCAAGTCTTTGTGATATTTTAGTAGTATGGAGTGGATTGTTGTGTAAACCCGTTATTTAAACGTGGTTGTTTTGTGTGTTTGTTAATTAGGACCTCGATTCATAAGAGGGTGAAATTCTTGTCGTGCTTAAACGTCGGTTGGATTTGTTGTGCTTAAAGGTACACGCTTAGACCATACTGTTTACTTGGTTGTGCAAGTGATGTTGTTTTATTCCTAATCAAGGCATTGTAATCACATAAGGATTAGACACCTCAAATAACATGAAATGGCTGTGTGGAAATTGAGAATTTATGGATATGATACCCAATAGGGTTAACAAATAAATTGGAAATTATCAACTATTTTTCCCATGGCATTCAGGGATCTTTATGATCACCATGGGGGTATGCATACTTAGCCTTTGGCGACCCGAACAGGACGGGCAACGTCTTAGGTAGATGGTTGCCTTGGGATTAGCTCTCCTAAGTGTATTCCACCAAACAAATGGAAATATGACTTGTACGACCCGCACCTGTCGGGCAACGTTACAAGGTTGGAAGTAATTGGAAATATGACTTGAACGACCCGCACATGTCGGGCAACGTTACAAGGTTGGAAATAATGAATAATGATTACATATTAGAGCCTTTGCATGCTAGGGTAAACACAATGCTTGTATTCAATCCGTTTTAGTATATGTATGATGTCTCTGACGTGTATTGGTTGTTCTTTGGAACCTGCTACGTGTTATCATACGACGTACAGCAGGTTAAATGCAGGCTGGGGGCTGGAGTGAGGATTCAGCTTAGAACCCATATCTACCAAGTCTAGACTTACTTTGCAATGAGACTAAATAATTCAGTTTATGTAATCGAAATTTATGATGTTCTCTTTTATCACGTACAACTTTTAATTTGTCTAGAGGCCGGTGGGCTCTCGAGTTGTAAGTAAAGACTTCCGCTGATTTGCTTTGTTGTTTGACACTGTTTATCTTGTGGACCATATTCCTTTACCGGTGGAACGTTGACGATCCGAGTAAGAATGAGTTTTCTTGCGTCCGTTTGTGAGCCGGATTCATGTTCTCACATGATATTCCGGGTCACTTAAACCGGGCCGTTACAATATGTGTTATGTAGATGTCAAAGGAGCATTGTGTTGAAGAGCTCTGTGATTGTGGTTATGAAGTTGAGATTAATACAGATTGGAGCGACTTCGATCCAGGGCGTGAATTTATTGCTTGCCCTTTCTACTTGGTTGACGGATTAGGATGCACATACTTTAGATGGATTGCTCCGGAGGGTACAAAATGGCAGAGAGACGTAATAATACGGCTTGAAAAGGAAAAAAAAGAGCCTAAAGATGAGGTATTTAATCTAAAGAGACAAATGGATGATATGGCGCATAGGAAAGAAGAGACTGAAAGGATTATGAGAAAGTTTAAGAAGCCTTCTTAGTTAGCGACGGTAGTTTAACTTAACGAATGAACTATGTAATTTAATATGTATTTGTTGAACTTGATTGAAATTCATAATAAACGTGTGATACTACTTTTAAAATATATACATCTACATATATTTTACAATTTACACATAATAGACCAACTGTTACAAATATTGAGTATGTACAAATGTTCAATAATTACAAACAATATTCAAATGCTAATCCTCCTCCTGTACCCTGTCTAACTGTGACGGTTTACGACGCCTCCTACGATAGTAAGAGGCTGTCGCATGACGCTCGGGTAGGGGAGGTGATTGATACTATGATGATGTGGCACCCTGCGAGGACCCGACACCGTAGTCCCGGCACGTTAAGTCAACCTCCTCAAGATGAACGTCGGGGTCATGAGGAGATGACTCGTACGTAGTGATGTGGGGCACAGTCGCTTCCGGAATGAAGTGTTGAAACTGCGTGCCTAGAAGTATGCCTTGGGCAATCTCCCGTACGGGCTCCTCTTGGGAGGAGCTGATGACTAATGCAATGCCTTGTGCCTGCAGTAAGACTTAATTATTAATGAAATTATAACGTGTAAGTTCTATATATATGGATAATAATCAATGTTGAAGAATACTTACAAAGTGTGTCATCGTCGGTGCTGCGGGAGCGTACTGGGCTGCCGCCATGATACCTCGTGGTGTCATCCATCGACGAGTGATGGAGAGGAACCATGGCATGTACGCCGAAGTAGGTGCGCCTACTGCCTCGATCGGCGCACCTTGAGCCAGCAGCTCTAGCCTGTGCTCCCAACGAGCGACATGGCGCCAGTTGACCTCCAGCCAGTTCTTGGGATCCCTACCCTTGCGTGAGTGGTGGAGCTCAGCCTCTGTGTCACATGGCGGCGAGATGCCCTGTACCATCCCAAATTGGCGCAGTACGCGCTTAGGGAGATGCACTTCGACTATGTCGAAGCAGATCAGAGGTACAGATGCTCTCCACGCCCCTGACAATATGCCCGAGTGCTGAGGCAATGAAGCGTACGCCTCAGCGGGGTAAGGGTCCCATCGAAACTAAATGTGAAAATTCGATTAATAAATTACGCAATGTAATAGTTACAAAACAAGTTGTAGTGAAGTTGTTACCTGGTCAACTCGTAGTAGATCGAGTTGATCGCGGTAGAACCCCACACCCGATCCACTGTGAGTCCTGGTTCGTCTTTCAAAGGACCAACGCGATCCATATGGCACATGCGGAGGAGGAAGTAGTGGTGGCGCAAATGCACCACGTCCCACATTCCTCATCGGTTGACCAATGAGGACATGCTCCCATGCCCAAAGCTATGAATTACCAAAAGTAAGTAAAATTAAACACAAAAATATGTAATAAATGAAACAAAATGGTAACATGAAAACTTAGTATTACCTGCAGTATTATCAGGGGCCCAGCGATCTCCTTCACGTTCTTCCGTGAAGCTTCACAAAGCCTCCAGTACAGATACGCAAGGGCTGCCGAACCCCAGCTGTATCCAGAGATGACCTCCCATGGCGCATCAAGCAACATCAAGTACAATAGTTGTACCCGATTGCCAGTCTTGTCGGAGAACAAGACAGCACCAATCAGATAAAAGATATACGCCCTAGCGTATCTCTCAACGGTGGTGTCATCAGCACCTTCAGGGAGGTGCGAGAAGTTCTGTGCAAGCCATGTTACGCGCAGGCTACTCCCTTTGGTTACCTCTGCCGGAGGTCGAACTCCTAGTAATCTATGGACTTTGTCTTGCCAGCTTTCGAATTGGCGTCCATCGATGCAGACGGCTTGTCCCTCGATGGGAAGCCGTGTAAGCACAGCTACGTCAAGTAATGTGACCGTAGCCTCACCTACAGGTAGGTGGAAGGTATGAGTCTCCTGGCGCCATCGCTCGACTAAAGCCGTGACTAGCGCCCGATCGACTCTTTCGTACGCGATAATGTGGAAGTCATGCAACCTCGCAAGCTGAAGGTACGGGATGATCCTTGCGTCAATGGCCCACGGAGCTGAATCGGGATGCCTGGTGTATATGGTCTCCGTGTCGGACACCTAAATCCAAATATTATGTTAGCTGCAAGATAAAGTAGTGTGAAGTACTTATTTCAAAAGGGGTAAGTTCAATAACCTGTATATCCCATAGCACACTGCTCCTGTGATTCGCCTGCATCGTAAGGACACTATGGTCGAGAGGGCTTGGAGCTGCTGGATCCTTCTCTGCTGCATTTCAACAATAACTAAGCGTTATGTACTGCAATTTAAAGTTATTTATTTGTTTCATATAGTCAAATACATGTACTAGTTGATCGAATAGAACCATTCCAAAAGTATACAATGGTCACACGAAATGAATCCATTTCTACAACAGCACATACAAAATCAACATCACCATCATGTTCATAAATATATGACCACTATACATTTTAAATTCAACAACAAATTCTCGAACAAACTTTTAATTATGAAGTTCAAGGTAAGTAACAACTACATTCGACATTTACGTAGAGTTTAAGTGTAAATGACGCAAGGATTATGACATACATTTTGAAATCAGCACCAAATAACAAAATTTAAAATAAAAACGTACCTCAATAAGCTGTAGATCAACAAGAATTAGTTAATTGCAAGCTTTTGAACCTACATTAATGTGAAAGTTGATTAAAATTCAATAAACCCTATATTTTCCAAACTTTAAAAAATACACAAAAAAAAAATACCTTTGGTCTATCTTGGAAGATTACACAACTAATTAGTGGTACAAATTTGGAATTTGATGAGTTTAATTGAAGGATTGAATGTGATTTTAATGGAGGATAAACGAGGGAGATGTCGAATGAAAAAAAAAACGCGAACTGAAATGAGGAAGAAGAAGAAACTGGAAAAATAAAAGGACTTAAGTCGCTGTTAGTAACAGTGAGTCGCTATTACTAACAGCGACTTTGAGTTTTAAAATTTTTTTTTTTCTCTTTCGCTGTTACTAATAGCGACTCTTCCTAAACCTAGGTTTGGATGTACGGACGCTTATTTTGAGAAATAAGTTTTTGCGGAGCTTATTTTGGGAAATAAATTGTTAATTTATCTTATTTTTTTCAAATTTTCAGAGATGGTTCGTTAAGAAGCTAGTTGTTTCCCTAAATATTTCCTGCCGCTTCCCTCACCTATTTCCCCCCTATTTTCATCTAAAAAACCCTAGGCTAGATCTTCAATCAACATTCTTCTTCTTCGTCCGCCATTGTCATCGACCTTGCGTGTTTGCCTAATCTTCATCACTCAACCGTCTTCGACTCTTCGTCCTCCATTTTCATTCAGTTGTCGATTTCATTCAATCCTACAGTCGATTTTCATTCAGCAGTCGAAGGAACAACCGACTTTTATTAACAGTCGAAGAACAATCCACTTTCATCAACTTTCTTCTTCGTCCACCATTTTTAAGTATAGTTTCCTTCCCCCATTTTAATTACTCGTTTTTATATTGTGCATTTTAATTGATTCATTTCACTCATTTTATTTGATATATTTTAGATTGGATACTTTAATTATTTCATTTTAATTTCATCCAGCAGCTGTTTATTAATTTAATGGAATTGATTATGCAATTTGGTGCCATTTTTTATTAATTCATTCTTAAAAAAAATTGTATTACTCTAGCAGTATTAATTTATAGAATTGATTCTATGATTTTGATCCCGCCATTTTTTGTAATGTTCTTTCCATTAAAATATTATATTGTAGAGAGAAATTTGATTAAGATTTTTAAGAAATACATTAGATTCGTCTTAATGTATATTTTTTTATTATATTTTTTTATAATTTTTTATGATGCGTATTTAGAGATATTAAGTTTTAAAATTTACTTTAAAACCTGTACAAAAATAAATGCGAATAACATTTGAAAAAGGAGAGTAGTATTTTATAATTGTTTATGATTGATTTTGCTCATAGTATTTGTTCTAAAAAATTTGTAGCACGCTAGGAATATTACTTTATGGAATTGATTCAATGATTTTGATGAGTATTATGTAATTTATTAGTATCTTGAACTTTTTCATTGTTCTAAAACTTGCACTCGACCTTATTAGTAGATGGTGTAGTCTGTGTTGCTTATCGCATGATGGTAAAATCATGATGAAGTAACTACTTTGTATATATATATCCTTTAAGCATTATGAATTGAAGTGTTCCTTTTACATATAAAGTGTCTTGATATCCTTTTTGATCTTCCACATTACTATAACGTGTAGTTTCAAAAGTTCTTCCACTTTAGAATACTTTCTATTTTTAGAAAGTTTTTATCTCACTTTTACCCCTTAAATTCCCCCTTTTCTTTTAATGTACTCATTTTCTTTTATTTATAATTATTTTCTCTCTCATACTTCCAATACAATTATTACTTCACACTACTATTTAATTAAAATAATACCCACTACAACCTCATACTTCCAATACAATCATTACTTCCCACTATTATATAATTAAAATAATACCCACTACCACCAAAGATTCTCTTTTTCTTAATCTTTGTGAAATACCCAAATAGGAAGAACAAATAGGAACGGAGGGAGTACAAATTTCAAAAACTACTTAAATCTAAAAAATTGGTAGAATTGGTCAATTTTATGATTCGATTTCACAATTCGATTTTGAGAGTTGCTTCCAATTCAAACTAAAATCCCGATTTTAATGAACCTTGGTTGGTTCAAAAGGGAGTTTAAATTAGGAGTTATTGATTATTTAAGCATATATGTGTACGTAAAATAAATTAATGAAATATAGTACATACCAAAAATTAATAGTATTTGAGACTAAATTTGGTGGATCAGATTACTGGATTGTAGGAATATGAGCTCGTGTTATAATTCTACTTCTCAATTTGTATTTCATTTAAAATCGTAAGTTTCCACCAACACTATAATTCCACCTACAATTCAGATCATTTACTTGTTTTTGAATTGTAAAATCATAAATCAGAATTTTGATTTTAATAAGTATGCTCCCAAGTACAAATTAGGTTGACATTGATTGTCATGGTATAGTCTTTAGGGAGAGGGTTGTAGGGGACAGAGGTAGGTAGTAGGGAGGAGAATTGATGGAATGGCATGGCCAAGGAGGGGTAGGAATGAGGTTGCATAATTTTTTTACACATGTATTTTAAAGTTTAATTTACCAAAATTAAATTTTTACATTACTCGATAAAGCATAAGATAGAACGACGCATATAAAACGCAATAAAATAAATAAAATTGTAATAACTTATTAGCCATTATCATATCTCAAAATAAGAAAACATCTTGACTCTAACAAAATTGTGAATTTGATTGTGTTAGCGAAATTGTATCAACTTACAATCATTATTATTAAGTATTAAGGTATCAATAAACAAACAAATATACATGCACATATATGTTAAAAACACACTTAGACTCATACAATGTACATAAAAGTAGTTAACATCATAAAAAAATTAATCATTGATATTTTAAAACGTGAGTCGTGAAAGGGAATGATCAGTGAGTTAGGTTTGAAAATCAATTGTTGTGTTGATTTGGAATGTAGGCGCTACAATTTTGTTTTGATTGCAATTAATAATCGGCAAAGTTATAAGAAACTACCTAATCTATATTCCTTTTTTTAAAAAACTACCTTATGTAAAAGTTTTTGCAAAAAACTACCTTATATAATACAAATCTTTGCAAAAGACTACCTTTTAACAAATTTCGTTTGTTGACCGTTACTTTTGGTCGTTGACCATCACGTGACACTCACGTGACTCTTAAAATCTTCCTTCTTCATCTGCGCTTCTTTTGTTTCTGAAGCTTTGTTCCCAAAAACCCATTTCGCAGTTGCCCCTTCCTTATTCCTCTTTCTCCTTGATTTCCAATCCCTAAATCTAAAGAACCTTATTTTTTCCAACAATCATTACACAATTAACTAGTAATGTCTTCTTCTACTTCAATCGAAAATTTGATGCCTGAAAAATATGGGTGTGAAGTTCCCTTTGCAAGGAGGGTTTCGTGGACCAAGGAAAATCTTGGAAGAAGGTTTAAGACTTGCGTTTTTTATGATCCTGATACAAATTGGAGGGGATGCAAAAAGTTTAAATGGATTGATGAACCTGAAATGACTGTTTGGCAAAGAGAAGTGACTAACAAACTTGTGGAGGACAAGCGACAATTAGCAACCGAAATCAAGATTTTGACTTTTAGGGTTTGTTGCTTGGAACATGAAAAGGAACAAGCAATTTCAGAAATTAAAAGGATTAAGAAGAAATGGATGAATGAGAGGAAGCATGGAAATCAGATTACAAGCTTTGTATTAGGGTTTTTCTTTTGTTTTTTGTTGGTGTTGGTTGTATTAATCAAGGCTAGTAAATGAAGTTTATGACCTATTTAAGAATTTGTATTAGTGATTTGGGTATTGTAACATGATCATGATGAATGAATTAAGTATTTATGTATGGAAAACAGATGGATGTGTTTTGTAAATGAAGTCTATGACCAGTGTTTTGTAGGAAAACAGATGGTTGTGTTTGCTTTCTGTTTATGACCTATTTTTTGACCATTTAAATTCTCAGAATGGTGTGTACATATACTGTAGGCTGTGTGTTGATCCTTGAATGAGTGTGTATCATTTGTTGATTGATTGCCTGCTGCACTTAACACAACATACACACGGCAAAATCGAATGATGTACATACAACAATTTGCTTACACACTGATTTTCAATGTACATTCACATCACTGATCTTACACACTGATGTACATACACAACAATTTGCTGCACTTAACACAGTTCATATATTGCACTTAACACAGTACATTAAATTCTTTGTTTATGTAATGTACATTTGCTCTGTTTATGTAATATCCATTTGTTGTTTGCTGTGTGTGTATGGAAATCAAAATGGTGGAGGTTGTACATACACTGTTTGCTGTGTGTTGGTCCTTGAATCAGTGTTTATCATTTGTTGATTGCATGCTTGCTTGCTGCACTTAACACAACATATACACAACAATTTGCTTACACGCTGATTTACGCACTGATAAACAATGATGTACATACACAGCAATTTGCTGCACTTAACACAGTTTATATATTGCACTTAACACAGGATCAACACAGGCATTTTACATACACAACACTGATTCCATACACTCAGTTCATATACTGCACTCATTCTTAGTTCTTTTGTATGTAATGCTGCACTCAGTTACTCAGTTCTCAGTACTAATTCAAGGATCAACACTGATTTGCTGTTGTGCTTTTGCTTACATACATACTACATATATTGCACTGATTGCTTGCTTGCTTGCTGCTCTTAACACAGTACATTAATTCATGGATCAATACAGGCATTTTACATACACAACACTGATTCCATACACTCAGTTCATATACTGATTCAACACAGTATATTCTCAGTTCATATACTGATTTGCTTACATACAGTTCAACACAGTACATTCTCAGTTCATAAAACTTATACTAATATATGTCTTACATTAATTCAACACAGTGCATTCAACACTGATTGCTTGCGTGCTTGCTGCTCTTAACACAGTACATTAATTCATGGATCAATACAGGCATTTTACATACACAACACTGATTCCATACACTCAATTCATATACTGATTCAACACAGTATATTCTCAGTTCATATACTGATTTGCTTACATACAGTTCAACACAGTACATTCTCAGTTCATAAAACTTGTACTAATATATGTCTTACATTAATTCAACACAGTGCATTCAACACCAAATTTCTTACTTTCAATATTTAAAGTGAGCTCTATATTTGACTAATTTGATCCATTACACATGAAGTAGATGCAGTTGTTGCAGTTTGCGTTTGTTGTTGACTACTGGAGCTAGGCACATCATTTGTTGTAGACTGTTAAGTAGAAGAAGATCCCTTTTTCGGCCTTCCACCTTTTGACTTGATCTTTGTTGGCGGTGGTTTGGGTGGATTCTTGCAGCCTTTTTTTGTAGTGACCTAGGTTACCACAATTACCACATCACCGTTGCTTGAATTCTCTAACAGCACATACAGGCTTCTTACCTCCTTTTCCTTCATCAGCTTCCTTCTTTCTTTTCCTCTTGTTAGGCCTTCCAGGCATCGTTCGAAATGGTGGAGGAAGTAGTCTGGTTAAAGTGGTTGTGGGCCACATTTTGTGTCCTGGCATACCATGAAACTTTGGACCATACGTCTTTGCATATGTTTCTACAAGATACGCCTCGTGGACAAATTCGTTGGCATCTAATTTTCTAAGAACAATACAAGCCATGGCATGTTTACAAGGGATCCCAATAAGTTTCCAGCTTCCACAATGGCAAGTCTTATTGGCTAAGTTTACAACTGTAACATCCGTTTTTTTTAAATAATAATAATAATAATAATAATAATAATAATAATAATAATAATAATAATAATAATAATAATAATAATAATAATAATAATAAATAAATAAATAAATAAATTTCAGAAATTTTTTTTAAAAAAAATATATAACTCCCCATTAACAAATAACTTCCCACTTCTCCTTCTAAATCTTATAACTAACCTCACTTACCTACTATAAATTAAACCAATTACCCTTAATTCATTCACATTATTACTTACACTTTCTTTTTCTCCTACAAACTATTTCCTCCATCTCCCATTTGCTTAAAATTCAGTCAAGAAAACGCAAGATTTCGATATTAAAGACAGCGGATTCGTAGACAGAGATTATTAGGAGCATACGTTGTCTAGGATCACGTGACAAGGTGATTCTCAATGTCCATCTAATTAGGACTATCCCGTTAGTGTTATGTGCTAAGTGATAATTAATGTGTTTAAATGGGATGCGTGATTTGATATGACATTATTTTGTATGATATTATGTTTTATATATTCTCAAATTATATCTACTATTATTTTTGTCAAACTTAAATTTATAATTACTATTTCGATAGAATTTATATTATTATTTTTGTTAACAAAATTAGATACGACTTAATTTGAAAGAGGAATATTTATATTATTATTTTGATGAAAATTATATTATTATTTTAATAATAATTTTAAATGCGATTGAATTTGGGAGAAAAATATTATGATATTAATATTGCAATTGAATATTCTTGAGATATATTTTTGTTGGGAAAATTTATGATCATAAAATAAATGTATAATGTATGTTTGATTATATGTTTGTGTGCACGCGACTAATTATTAAAATATATTAAATCACGTAAAATGTAACAAGAGTGAAATGAAGCTCTTATATTTGTTGTAATCCAAGTATAAGAGTGATGAACAGGTTGCCCTGTTTGATTAGTATAGCTGCCAACATGTATTATTATTTCTGATACTTGATACGATGTTTGGTCTTCCTTCTATTTGTTGTGATCCAAGTAGAAGGGGTGTGCACACTAGGGTTCTCTGAGACTACTCTGCTGGCCTTGAATTATTTGGGGGTGATGACCTCTTGATGAAGTAGGTATAGGGGTAAAGCCTCGGCCTACTGGCGTTCTTGTTCCCTCAAATTAAAAATTGATTATGTTTTTGTCATTATTAATTATCAAATTAATAAATTGGTTTATGTGATATTATATATATTGTTTTCTCAAATTGTTTTTCTTTTAAACTCAGCTATATATTATTTTCTAAAATTATTTTCCATTTGATTATATTTTATTTTCTTAAATTATTTTCAAACTTAATCGTTTTACGGGATGGAGTTGGAATTACTCAATTTTCTGATTTTGGGAGTTTTTCTCTTGTTTTTCTTGCATTCTTATGTTGCAGTTTTTGATTACGTGGGAACCGTGGAGTGAGGATCACTTAGAAAATAACTTTTATTAGAGTCGTATTTCAGTTAAAAATTTTTTTTTGTTGTTTAAATTTTTTTTATAGACATAGATTGCGTTTCAATCTTCTCTTATGTTGTAAGACCCTTTATTGCATTTAAAATTATTAAGTTATTTCTTAGTCGTTAAGCCTTACATTTATTTTATTAGAAATAGATGTGGCGGTAACACTCCCATGAGTAGGTTTTGGCTCATGTTTTTCATTAAAAGTGTTTTCAAAGTCCGACCTATTCCGAGGGTGTTACAAAGTGGTATCAGTAGCTTAGGTTTGTTTTGGTCAAATCTTAGGGTCGTTTAGGACTTAAAGTTTATAAAGGCTTAAATTAAAAATAGGTTAAATGGTACAAGGTAAAATTATTTTAAATAATTTAAGTAAGTTACAAATAAAAATAAATTATGAGAGTGGGGACCAATAGGTTTATTGTTTTGAAGTACTTTTAAGTACTTAGTAGTAGTGGTTATTTCTTTTAATTATATTTTCGTTTTCTTTCGTTTTTTTGTTGGTTGCCTCGATTTCGTTTTTGGGGATGGATTGGTTAAAGAAGTATCAGGCTAAAATCTATTGTGCTAAACAGAGAATTACCTTTAGATCAGGCCCTAAGGAAAATAAACTAACCTACCAAGAAACTACTTCTGAGCCACCAAAGACCAAGCTTATCTCCGCCCTAAATCTCCAGACCCATCTTAGGAAAGGCTACCCCATATATTTGTGCCATGTAAAGGACAGGAGCATGAAAGAGGACGAGTTAAGAAAGATACCTATAGTTAAGGAATTTGTTGACGTGTTCCCAAATGAGATTCCAAAGATGCCACCTGTGAGAGGATTAGACTTCAAGATTGACTTAGTTCCCGGAACAGGACCCATTTCAAAGGCACTTTATAGGATGAAACCTGCCGAGTTACAAGAGTTGAAGGTACAACTTGAGGATTTGTTGGATAAAGAATATATAAGACCAAGTGTATCACTTTGGGGAGCCCCAGTGTTATTTGTTAGGAAGAAAGACGGAACATTGAGACTATGTATTGATTATAGGGATTTAAATAGTGTGACGGTGAAGAATAAATATCCACTTCCTAGGATTGAGGATTTATTCGATCAACTTAGGGGTGCAGGAATATTTTCAAAGATTGATTTGAGATCAGGTTATCATCAATTACGAATTGCAGAAGAGGATATAGCCAAAACAGCTTTTCGAACGAGGTATGACCATTATGAGTTAACAGTCATGCCCTTTGGACTCACTAATGCGCCTGCTGTCTTTATGGACCTTATGAATAGGACTTTTCAGCCTTATTTGGATAAGTTTGTAGTTGTTTTTATTGATGATATCTTAGTGTACTCTATGAATCGAGAAGAGCATGAGGCTCATTTGAGGAAAGTTTTAGAGATTTTAAGAGAGAATAAGTTGTATGCCAAATTTTCAAAATGTGAATTCTGGTTGGAAAAGGTAGCATTTTTGGGGCATGTAATTACAAAGGATGGAGTAATGGTAGATCCCTCGAAGGTTCAAGCAGTAATGGACTGGCCTACACCCACTAATGTGACAGAAGTGAGAAGTTTCTTAGGTCTACTCGGATACTATTGGAGATTTGTGAAAAATTTCTCAAGAATCGCTCAACCTATCACTAATTTGATGAAGCAGACCACTAACTTTCAATGGGATGAGAAGTGTGAAGCGGCATTCCAAGAGTTGAAATCAAGGGCTTACCTCTACTCTTGTGCTGACCTTACCGAATGAAAGTGGGGAATATGAGGTTTATACAGACGCATCTAAGAATGGAGTAGGTTGTGTGTTGATGCAAGATGGGAAAGTAGTAGCATATGCTTCACGACAACTTGAGCCGCATGAGAAGAATCACCCCACACATGACTTAGAATTGGGAGCTGTAGTCTTTGCATTGAAAACTTGGAGACATTATTTATTTGGAGTAAAGTACAAGATTTATACTGATCACAAGAGTTTGAGGTTCTTGTACACTCAAAAGGAGTTGAATATGTGATGCGTGTTTGGGTTGGAAATCTTCAATGTAATGTGAAGATGCAAACCAGTCTTCAAATCCACGCAATGTAACAACCAAACAAGCCCAAAACACACACGAAACAGTGATATGATTTACACAAACAGAACAATGTTTGTAAGGTGAATCTTGAATTGAAAGACTAGGAGTTTTAATCCTCCAAGGCCAACATTTCCCTAAGTACAACCAAGGACTACTCTTAGTTGCAAAAGGTGATGATCTTGCACTACTCAAGATCGTTGAATGTTCATACAAATTCAAGGAGAAAACAAAGGATCAAAATCCAATGAATTAATTTTCTGAAATTTCAAAACTTCAACTTGTTTGTTACAAGGCTAATGCCATCTATTTATAGACTAATGGGACGAGGAAAATACAATGAGAAGGCTAATGACACGTCTAACTAATAATAACGGTCATAAACGAACACGTGCACCACATGTGCTCATTTAAAAGAATGAAAAACACACTATCCTAAGCATTCTGATTTCTAACAGCAACTTGCTGACCAGGTGACCTTCCATACACTTTCTTGTGTCCTTCCAAAGGTTTATAATGGTCACTAAGAGTCTTGGTAGCAAGTTCCTAGTGCAAAGATTCCATTTCTACCCTTGTTGGCACAAGATACCATGAAACACAATCGGGCCAAAGCGTGCTAGGTCAGCTGGTCAGAACATTTCTGAAGTGCCGATCTGTTCTGTTCTAGCAACCTGTTGACTGGCTGACCTTCATAGCTGGTTTCAATGGGTTGTCCATCATGTATAGTAATGTCCTTGGGCCAAGGCATGAAGTTCCATGTACCAAGATTCCATTTTCATCTTCCATGGCCTCTGAATCCCTCTTGGTTGGGCTGTGCAAGGCGTGCAAGGTCAGCTGTTCGTCAGTTGTTGCTTTGCCCTGCTGTGCTTCTGTTTGGTGCCTTATTTCTTCTTCTGTTGATGAATCAGTATCCTTGATTGAATTTGACTCTTGGTTTAGCTCTTCATCCTTGTTCCTTGTGTGAGTCATCATTGAACCATCCCAATATGGTTCATTCCCCCTTCTTTAGAAGGAGTTGTCCTCAATTCAGCATCCCCTAAGTAAGGAGCTAAGTCCCTTGCTTTGAAGGTAGGAGATTTGCCAAATCCTTCCGTTATTTTCAATTTTATTGAGTTGTCTCCATATTTAATAATTATCTAAAGTGGTCTAATAGCCTTGGGTATTAACTTATTCCTCCTGAAGTGAGGAAACCTTCTTTGCTTGAGCAGGATCCATGCAAATTCACCAAGATGCATCAACTTGCTCTGCTTCAGTCCCTTGTTTGCTCTGTGCTGGTGTCTTGCTTTTGTTTTCTTCAACTTCTTATGCACTGGTTTGTGGTTTTTCCGGAAATACTCAGCATGCTCATGAACATTAGTGTTATATCTGTATAAAACAAGGAGATCAATTAGTGATGAAGCAGGAGAAACAACTGAAAACTTCTTACTTATAGGCTTATCTTCCATAGTGCTCACTGTCCAACAGTGACCTGCTGCCTTCTGCTCTTTCTCATAGTTTTTTCTCATTATTAAGTGTATAGGTTGATTAGTTTTGGGAGGAGGTATAGATTTCTTCCCCTTAAGGGTGGTGAGAAGACTTTTCCTAATCACAACAGCCCTATGTTCTTCCTCAGGGTATATGAGCTCTCTTTCTGATTCTGAATCAGAAACATAAGGTGCTACCTTCCCTGATTCCTTCTGTATGTAGGTGCCATCAGGGTCATCGTCATTAGTAATGGTGCCCATCTCTTCCTCCCTACCATTGATGCTAAAAAGGATGGTCTTAGGCCTCTCCTTACCCTTAATTTCATCCCACTCAACTAGGGTGAAGGATCTATTGTTAGGACAATCTACTTTGAAATGACCATGACCATGACACTTAAAACAAACAACATCTTTGATTGGTGTGACACTCTTAGACTCAATGCTACTGGTCTTGGTGGAGGAACTAGTGTTCAAGTGCTGATGTTGCTACTATGCACAGATGGTTCATTAATTTGTGTAGCTCTTTTCTTGGAATATTGCTCTAACAGCAGTGCATGTTCACTATATTGGGTGAGTGTGTTCCATTGCATAGAGAGTTTCTGTGTTAATTGCTAGGCACATACTTCCTCCTCATCTTTTTCTTAAGTTTCTCCCAAGATTTCAGCTTCTCTTTCCCTTCCCTCAACCTCTGCCTTTGAACTTTCTCCAACCATGTGGCAGCTAGTTTTGTTAGTTTTACTTTAGCCATTTTGAATTGCTTGTCTAAGGGTGTGTCGCTAAACTCAAAGAAGTTATCAAGACTAGTCTCCCAATCAATACTGTCCTCGGGTTTTAAGGATTGGCCACTAAACTCAGCTACATCTACCTTTAAGCTTCTATCCTCTTGTGTTCTGTTTTGAGGAGTCCTATCTTGGTTCATTAAGGTAAATTCAGCAAATTTATGGTCTATAGCAGCTAGGGCCTCTTGAAGGAACCACCTCCTATCCTCCTCGTTCATGATGATTTTTAAAAGAGCAAACACACACAAATATACAACAAAGAACAGAGAACAACAATACTAAGCAAAACAGCAAAAATCAGATTCCTATGAATCTGTTTTCTGTGCACAAAACAGCAAAATCAATTTGTATTTAGGATTAAATGCAATGCTCATGTAAGGACTTATCTTATCTAATTATTAAAGACATAATATGCAGCAAAGAATAGCAATGACAACTTATGACAACAAGAACACTTAATCACAAATCAAACAAAATCAGTTTCTTAAAATCTGATCTTTGTGACTGTATGCAATGTGCGTTTTTAATAAAAATCAAGTTGCACGTGAAATAAAATGAAAACTAATTGCAAAACTCTATTTTATATGATTATTAAAGACAACTAATGTAGAAAAGAAAAGAAAACAACAATGAACAACAAAACACTAAACCAGAACAAAACAAATTCTTAAGTTCTGACTCCAATGACTATGATGCAATGCACAACCTTGACAAAAACCAATTTGCACGTAATATAAAGTGAGATGTGATTGCAAACCTTTATTTATTCTAATTAAAACGTTAAAGGATGAAGAAAAGATCAGAAATACCATTTATGAACCACAGATCAGAATCTTGAATTTTCAAGATGCTGTTTCTGCAGTCTGTGCAAACACTTGCGCCAAATGTTGCACACAACGTGAAATCCTATTTTTCTTTCAAGAACTCAAAGTTAAGACACTAACCTTGATTAACCTAAAAGGATTTGATGAAATTCTACGTCTACAAAAAGATATGCATAAAACTCTCACCAGACAGATTGCAAAATCACAAACAGGATGAACAAGGCCTTTCTTGATTTTCCGGCCTCCACAACCAAATGCTCTGATACCAAATTGATGCGTGTTTGGGTTGGAAATCTTCAATGTAATGTGAAGATGCAAACCCGTCTTCAAATCCACGCAATGTAACAACCAAACAAGCCCAAAACACACACGAAACAGTGATATGATTCACACAAACAGAACAATGTTTGTAAGGTGAATCTTGAATTGAAAGACTAGGAGTTTTAATCCTCCAAGGCCAAAAATTCCCTAAGTACAACCAAGGACTACTCTCAGTTGCAAAAGGTGATGATCTTGCACTACTCAAGATCGTTGAATGTTCATACACATTCAAGGAGAAAACAAAGGATCAAAATCCAATGAATTAATTTTCTGAAATTTCAAAACTTCAACTTGTTTGTTACAAGGCTAATGCCATCTATTTATAGACTAATGGGACGAGGAAAATACAATGAGAAGGCTAATGACACGTCTAACTAATAATAACGGTCATAAACGAACACGTGCACCACATGTGCTCATTTAAAAGAATGAAAAATACACTATCCTAAGCATTCTGATTTCTAACAGCAACTTGCTGACCAGGTGACCTTCCATACACTTTCTTGTGTCCTTTCAAAGGTTTATAATGGTCACTAAGAGTCTTGGTAGCAAGTTCCTAGTGCAAAGATTCCATTTCTACCCTTGTTGGCACAAGATACCATGAAACACGACCGGGCCAAAGCGTGCTAGGTCAGCTGGTCAGAACATTTCTGAAGTGCTGATTTGTTCTGTTCTAGCAACCTGTTGACTGGCTGACCTTCATAGCTGGTTTCAATGGGTTGTCCATCATGTATAGTAATGTCCTTGGGCCAAGGCATGAAGTTCCATGTACCAAGATTCCATTTTCATCTTCCATGGCCTCTGAATCCCTCTTGGTTGGGCTGTGCAAGGCGTGCAAGGTCAGCTGTTCGTCAGTTGTTGCTTTGCCCTGCTGTGCTTCTGTTTGGTGCCTTGTTTCTTCTTTTGTTGATGAATCGATATCCTTGATTGAATTTGACTCTTGGTTTAGCTCTTCATCCTTGTTTCTTGTGTGAGTCATCATTGAACCATCCCAATATGGTTCAATATGAGACAAAGACGATTGTTAGAACTCATTAAGGATTATGATCTGGATTTGAAGTATTGTGAAGGAAAGGCAAATAAAGTAGCTGATGCTCTGAGTAGGAAGTCAAGTCATACAATGAATGTATTAATTTTAGCAGATGAGTTGTGTGAAGAGATTCGTAGGATGAACTTAGAAGTGGTAGAATATGGATATGTGGGTACTCAATTGAATGGAATGACGATTGAATCCGATATTTTTGAGGAAATTAGAGTGAAGCAAGTTACGGATAACTGGTTAACTAAATTGAAGAAGTTGAAGGAGGATGATCAAGCACCTGAGTTCGAAAGTGATGAAAATGGCGTAATGAAGTATAAAGGAAGATGGTGCATACCGCATGACGAGGAGCTTAAGACTAAGAATATTATTGAAGCCCATAATTCCCCATACTCAATACATCCTGGTGGTGATAAGATGTACAAGGATCTAAAGAAGAACTTTTGGTGGCCCAACATGAAGCGTGAAGTTGCAGGCTTTCTGGCGAAGTGTCTAACGTGTCAGAAGGTGAAAATTCAACATATGAAGCCGGGGGAAAAATTGTAACCATTAGAAGTACTTGGATGGAAATGGGAGTCGATTTCAATGGACTTTGTAGTAGGATTGCCAAAGTCAAAAACAGGGAAGAATACTATATGGGTGATAGTGGATCGATTAACAATAACAGCAAGGTTTATAGCGATGAAGACTACTTGGACAATGCAACAGATGACAGACGCGTATTTTCAAGAGGTAGTGAGATTGCATGGTGTGCCTAAGGACATTGTATCGGATAGAGATTTGAGTTTTCTGTCCAAATTTTGGAAGATGCTACAAGAAGCAGTGGGCACGATACTAAAGTTCAGTACTGCATTTCATCCAGCAACAGATGGTCAAACAGAGAGAACGATTTAGACTCTTGAGGATTTGTTAAGAGCATGTGTTATGGATTTTGGAGGATCTTGGGAGGATAATTTGACGTATGTAGAGTTTTCTTACAATAATAGTTTTCATTCTAGCATAGGAATGGCACCTTGCGAAGCCCTATATGGGAGAAAGTGTAGGAGTCCTATATGTTGATAGATTGACCAAGGTCGCTAGATTTGTGCCGATGAAGAATACTTGGGGGGGGGGGGGGGGGGGGCAAAGCAATTAGCAGATGCCTATGTTCAAGAGATTGTCAGACTTCATGGTGTTCCGAGGACTATTGTTTCGGATAGGGATCCGAAGTTTTTATCGAGGTTTTGCGAAAAGTTGCAGGAAGCTTTTGGGAGTAAGTTGTGCTTGAGTACTGCTTTTCATCCTGCGACTGATGGTCAGACTGAGAGAACTATTCAGACTTTAGAGGATCTTTTGAGATGTTGTGTGTTGGACTTTGAAGGAACCTAGGAAGATAAATTACCGATGGTGGAGTTCGCCTACAACAACAGTTTCCAATCTAGTATTAGGATAGCACCGTATGAAGCTCTTTATGGAAGGAAGTGCCGAGTACCTTTGTGTTGGGATTTGATGGATAGGAAAATTCTCGAAGGTCCAGATGTGATTCAAGAATCCATTGATGCTCTGAAGATTGTTCAACAGAACATGAGAGCAGCACAGAGCCGACAAAAGAGTTATGCCGATAATCGTCGAAAGATGTTGCAATTTGAGGTTGGCGACAAGGTTTTCCTAAAGTTTTCACCTACAAGGGGTGTCCAGCGTTTTGGAGTTCGAGGAAAGTTGAGTCCAAAATTTATTGGACCTTTTGAGATCTTGAGTAGAGTCAGGGAAGTTTCTTATGAGTTGGCTTTACCTCCAAGTTTAGCAAAAGTTCATAATGTGTTCCATGTTTCACAGTTGAGGAAGTATGTTCATGATCCGTCTCATGTTCTAGCTCACGAGCCGCTTTTGATTGAGGAGTCTTTGGTGTATGAAGAACGACCAATCAGGATCTTAGATACCCGAGTAAAAGAATTGAGAAATTCGATGATTCCATTGGTCAAGGTTTTGTAGTCAAACCACGGGGTTGAAGAGGCAACTTGGGAAAAAGAGGTCGACATGAGAGAGCGTTATCCTAACCTTTTTGGTAAGTCCTAGTTTCGGGACGAAACTATCTAAAGGGGGAAAGAGTTGTAACAGGTTCAAATTTCTTAATCTTAATCTTCCGATTATTTTTTTATCGAATTCCTAATCCTTTTGGTTATCTAATTCAAATCACCTTTAATTCCTAAACCTTATTCCGACTTTGTAATTTCTTTATAAGCACTAAAAATATCATTTTATTATTTTATACTATGAAAAGTAAAATTTTAATATTATATTTACGGTTTTATTAAAACGTTACGTTTCAATTTCGTTTCATTAAACTAACGTTACGTTTTATTAACCTTACAACTTTGATTTAATTGTTTTATACCTAAAAATTAACTATATTTTTCTTATTAACTTTAAGTATAGTTTTGACTAAAATTTTCTAAGTAAACTATCATATTTTCATAATCAAACCTTAATCATACTTTCCCATTAATCTAAAACATTTCACTAGTATAAACTAGAACAAAAATTTGATGAACCAAAATCCTTTCTACATCAATCCATATGTTCATCACTTACACAAGCTATCACCATTTCCTTACACAAGTTAACCTTCTTTTACACTCCAAACTCTTACACATCCACTTACACACTCCAACTCTTACACATTCACTTACACACTCTAAATCACTTACACAAGTTAACCTTCTTTTTTCATACAATCTTATGAACTAAAAAGTTGCCCAAAACCATTAAAAATACCCCTCCTTAGCCATGAGATCACTTGCACCCCCATCATCAAATCTTTCTACCATTCTTTCTTATATCTTCACTTCATTAACATCTTACTAACTTTATACCCTTTTTATTTGTTGAAGAATCAAATGAAGATGGAGCTTGATCTTATCACTTCTTAAGCCAATAATCATCAACTTTTAAAAAGTCAAGTATTATCTTTTGAAGCTTGGATATCATTTTCTTTTGGGTAATTGAAGATCTACTTCTTTGAAGCTTGGAACCTTAAAGACTTTCTCTTTTGGAGCTTATTTCTTTAAGTTCTTATTTTCTTATTATTATTCTCTTACTTGGTTTAGCACCACCTTTGGAGAAAAATGGTACACATTTTCTTAACTCTCTCGTTATGTGATATTTATTTATGGTTACTTGATAATATAAAAACATGATCAACATGATTTTATTTTAGTCATTTAAACTTTACATGGTAATATTAAAGTCATATCCAGTTTAGTGATATTTCCGTCAAAACAATAATACTTTTGGGACACTCGAAAAAGAAGTCATATATATGGAAATTTTTGATTAATATGATAATATAAATATATATGAATTTTACTAGTTAAATAAACTTATGTGTTTAAAATGATTCCATATCATCTTGGCGTTTTGATAAATTTTTAATCGGTTTATTGGTAAAATAGTCAAACAAATTTGTTAAAATGCTTAGCGTTGTTTTTCTCGAAAACTCATTTCATTTAGATTTTGGACCTTTAATAACTTGTCGGATTATGCTTTTTTATAATTATGATAGATCCGTTTTACTACTTTACTGATTATTTGATAAAATATGTTATTAATATTACTCTTGACTTTTGTGATTATTTATGACATAATAATGACTTAGTTTAGCCTCAGGTTTCTTAGTATAGCTACGAAAATTTTTTATTTAATTAATATTAATTTATTAGATACTAGTAATTTGCTTCTATTAAAAGGGTAGAATTGTCAAAATTTTGACTAGTGCTAGTTTGACTTATAAGAATATAAACTAATTCGGTTTAGAGTTTTGTTTGATATTGCATGATATTGATTGTATGACTCTGATAGTAAGGTAACGTCGAACCATGGACCGGCATGTAAAATCCCGGCGTCCGTGTTAGTCGGCACGTAAAATGCGGTGTCAGACAGGGGGTCCGAGAAAAACCCATCCTGTGAAGTCTCGAGCATAACAGTATTGAGAGGAGTGACGACTCCCACCACAGTTAGGGTTTAGGACTACGATCCTCACCTAACCAGACCCTTACATATATCAGTTGTCATTATTGTTGTGATCTTGTGATGTGCTATGATGGTAAAGTTATGAGGCTTAATTGAATTTGATTAAATAAGCATTAAGGTTACCAAGTATTTAGTAGCAGTAATGAACTTCTGCAAGTATTGAGAATGTAACTTAATGGCTTAGTAAAGGTCAATTATGAGTGATAACCTTCTATATTGTGCTTGATGATTATTTTGTAAGCATGATTTAACTATCGCATCATAAACTTGTTGAGAAAATTGTACTCGGCTTTATCGCTGACCGATTTAATCGGCTGTCATCCGTATTATGGATGACAGTATTTTGCAGGAAAATTTAGCTCAGGTTTCGATCCAGGCCGCAACTTTAATTATTCTATCGAGGACTTAGCTTCAATGATTTTATTTGATGACTATATTGTACTTATTTTTTTTTTTATAGTATTTAAGCAAACCTTATTTTATATTTTCTCAGTTGTAAGATATATGTAAGATATTTTTTTTACTTATGTTTTGATCGGTTTTAGTTTAAATGGTTTTTAGCAGTTCGACGTTTTATTCTTCCGCATTATTTATTTTAAGCATAATTATTAATGTTAATTATGTATCGAGAGTGCCGCTCCTGCTACAGTAACTGAACGAATTGGGGAATTAGCCTATAGATTAGCCCTACCTATGAACCTAGCCAAAGTCCACAATGTCTTCCATGTATCCCAACTCCGAAAATATGTCCATGACCCTTCCCATATCATACAACCTGAAACCATTGAACTTAATGAATCCCTTACCTTTGAAGAAAAACCAATAAAAATCCTTGATACCAAAACAAGATATACCCGGAACAAGGAAATTAAGTTGGTCAAGATATTATGGACGAACCAACAAATCGAAGAAGCCACATGGGAAACCGAAGTTGACATGAGAAAACGATACCCCGAACTGTTTGGACAGGTACGTTGAGTTTCGAGGACGAAACTTTTTAAAATAGGGGATTCCTACAAACTACTTCCTCCATCTCCCATTTGCTTAAAATTAAGTCAAGAAAACGCAAGATTTCGATATTAAAGATAGCGGATTCGTAGACAGAGATTATTAGGAGCGTACGTTGTTTAGGATCGCGTGACAAGGTGATTCTCAATGTCCATCTAATTAGGACTATCCCGTTAGTGTTATGTGCTAAGTGATAATTAATGTGTTTAAATGGGATGCGTGATTTGATATGACATTATTTTGTATGATATTATGTTTTATATATTCTCAAATTATATCTACTATTATTTTTGTCAAACTTAAATTTATATTACTATTTCGATAGAATTTATATTATTATTTTTGTTAACGAAATTAGATACGACTTAATTTGAAAGAGGAATATTTATATTATTATTTTGATGAAAGTTATATTATTATTTTAATAATGATTTTAAATGCGATTGAATTTGGGAGAAAAATATTATGATATTAATATTGCAATTGAATATTCTTGAGATATATTTTTGTTGGGAAAATTTATGATCATAAAATAAAATGTATAATGTATGTTTGATTATATGTTTGTGTGCACGCGACTAATTATTAAAATATATTAAATCACGTAAAGTGTAACAAGAGGGAAATGAAGCTCTTATATTTGTTGTGATCCAAGTATAAGAATGATGAACAGGTTGCCCTGTTTGATTAGTATAGCTGCCAACAGGTATTATTATTTCTGATACTTGATACAATGTTTGGTCTTCCTTCTATTTGTTGTGATCCAAGTAGAAGGGTTGTGCACACTAGGGTTTCCTGAGACTACTCTGCTGGCCTTGAATTATTTGGGGTGACGACCTCTTGATGAAGTAGGTATAGGGGTAAAGCCTCGGCCTACTGGCGTTATCGTTCCCTCAAATTAAAAATTGATTATGTGTTTGTCATTATTAATTATCAAATTAATAAATTGGTTTATGTGATATTATATATATTGTTTTCTCAAATTGTTTTTCTTTTAAACTCAGCTATATATTATTTTCTAAAATTATTTTCCATTTGATTATATTTTATTTTCTTAAATCATTTTCAAACTTAATCGTTTTACGGGATGGAGTTGGAATTACTCAATTTTCTGATTTTGGGAGTTTTTCTCTTGTTTTTCTTGCATTCTTATGTTGCAGGTTATTGATTACGTGGGAATCGTGAAGTGAGGATCACTTAGAAAATAGCTTTTATTAGAGTCGTATTTCAGTTAAAATTTTTTTTTGTTGTTTAAATTTTTTTTTATAGACATAGATTGCGTTTCAATCTTCTCTTATGTTGTAAGACCCTTTATTGCATTTAAAATTATTAAGTTATTTCTTAGTCGTTAAGCCTTACATTTATTTTATTAGAAATAGATGTGGCGGTAACACTCCCATGAGTAGGTTTTGGCTCATGTTTTTCATTAAAGATGTTTTCAAAAGTCCGACCTATTCTGAGGGTGATACAACAACGTAAGAGTCGTCGTCATCATCCACCTTAAACTCAAACACATCCATTGGGATTACCCTTAAACCATATATTTCCTTTTCATTTTTTTCAATCATTTTGCTGATAGATGGCATCAACACACCTTCAAAGTTACTCAACCCTTCCCTTTTAGCTGCACTTCTTTGCATCACATATCTCCTAATCCACTCCATTAAAGAAATTATAGGCTTCCCCCTTGCTTCTACTAACACATTATTGAATGCCTCACAACAATTATTTAACAAGATCCTAGACTTACTCCTACTAGAAAAAGCATGCCTAGACCAGTGTTTTGTAGGAATAGCAGCTAGATATTCATATGCTTCAACAGAAATATTCTTTATTTCATTCATTTCTCTATCAAAATGAAACTGTGAAGGTAAATTGTTACTAATTAGTTTGACATGATCTCAAATATTTATATGTATACTTGATTCCATACCTTGTTGTAAGCTCTGGCTGCTCTCCAAAAGTGTTATTTGTACAACTCTCCAGGGAACTTGATCTTGAAGTTCACCCATATATGCCTGCAGCAAAACCTAATTTCAGCTTCAGGAATCACTGAGTTGAAAGCTTCAACCAAACCCTACATTATCCACAAATTAGTATTAGGGTTATATCATTAGTTACAATTAAAACAAGATATGTGTTAACAAGTAATTACATTTATACCTTTTGCCTATCGCTCATGAAGGTGAAAGCTTCACCTCCTGCTTGTACCCAACTACTCCATGCAGTAACCGACCTAAGTTCTTCTACGAGGAGATTTAGAAACCAAGTCCAAGTTTCTACATTTTCTGTTTCGACCA
The DNA here is from genome assembly GCF_026212465.1 of Amaranthus tricolor. Lineage (NCBI taxonomy): Eukaryota > Viridiplantae > Streptophyta > Magnoliopsida > Caryophyllales > Amaranthaceae > Amaranthus > Amaranthus tricolor. Next base: position 12,044,168 of record NC_080053.1, read on the forward strand.
CAGCCCATGCAACGGGGAAGATGTTATTGTTCCCATGTTTACCTACAACAGTCAACAAAACCCCATGGAATTGTCCCTTCAAATGTACCCCATCAACACCTATAATAGGCCTACAACCAGCAAACAAACCCTCCTTACATGCTGGCAAGCATATATACATCCTTTGGAACAAAGGTAGGAGTGTGTCTATTCCAATGCATTTAACGATTGCAGTGCTTCCTGGATTAAACCTCCTTATTGTTTCCGCATAATCCCACACCCTGCTATACTCTTCACTAGCATCACCAAATATCATTTTCATTGCAATTCTTTTAGCCATATAACACTTAGAATACTTCACTTCACAACCTAACTCTCTATTAACCCGTTCCTCAAATGTCTTTATTTCCCAAGTTGAATTTTCCCTCCAATCCTCTATGTATTTCTCAGCTAAACACAAAGCAATGACTTTATTATTTTGGTGTTGGTGACACAAGTGTGCTTGGGAAAATAACTCTTTATTTGAAATGTCTCCTCATCTTTCAACTTCACAGCACGAACCTTAAAATAACGCTTCTTCTCCTTCCCACAAACACAGTTCACAATTCTTGCTTTCAATTTACTACAATCGCATCTATTGTAGCAATGCACACTGATCCTACTTCTACCATTATGCAGTTAATAATAATTGTAACCACATTCAATAGTATGGTACCTTAGTGCTTTTCTAAACACATATGTCGAACGAAACTTAAGGCCTTAAGATAAATTGATCTTACCCTTGAAATCAACCTTAGGATTGAATGTAGGATAGCTGCTTATACCTTCCTCATCATCATTCAATGCACCCAAATCATCATCATCAGACTCCAGTTCATCCCCTTCTCCATTATAGTATATGTCTCTATTGTTTTCTTCATCAATCTCCTTACCTACTACCTATCTAATTTCATCATCACCTATAAACACATTATCAAGACCATAAACTACATTTTCTGCAAACAAATCAACATCATCCTCATATTCATCCTCATCACCACAACTATAATCTGTTAAATTAGGCTGGACTTATTGTGAATGCCAGCATATTAACGGGGGGACACAAGTGCACACACTTCATAAGCCAAGGAGATATATACTATCCCAAAACCATATGGCTATGGGAAGAAGGTCCCTAATAGCTTATAAAGCGTGCACACCATTTTCAATTTATCGATGTGGGATAACTCATCCCAACACCCCCCCTCACATGCGAACCCCCGTCCAGTTCGCATGTGGGAGTAATCAATTAGGGTAGAAACGTCATTCTTTTTTAACCTACCATTTTTAAATTGTTGATCGAACCATTGGCTCGGATACCATGTTAAATTAGGCTGGACTTATTGTGAATGCCAGCATATTAACGGGGGACACAAGTGCACACACTTTATAAGCCAAGGAGATATATACCATCCCAAAACCATATGGCTATGGGAAGAAGGTCTTTAATAGCTTATAAAGCGTGCAAACCATTTTCAATTTATCGATGTGGGATAATTCATCCCAACATAATCATCATCACTACTATCATTAAAATCAGGAACTTGCTGCTCTTTGTGGGCTCTCTCATTTGCTGTAAGGTTTAGGGTGGAAATAGCAGTTGAGTTATCTGTTTTAGATCTAGGGTTAGCACTTAAAGATTCTTTATAACCCGTATCTGTGATTGGTGGTCCCTTTTGCCCAACATCAACATCTACATTTGCTCTTTTCAACTCATCCACAACCTTATGTGCCACATCAGATCTTTCAATCTCCACCTCATCTACCCTAACATTACCCACCTCAATTGCCAACTTAGACTCCTTCTTTTTCGACTTACTTGTTTTTTTTCCTGATTTTTAATTTCTTCATCTTATTGATTTAGCTAATTTTAAGAACCCTAATACATTATTCAGACACAACAACAATCAATTTACAAATTCCAAGAGAAAAAACAACAAATTCAAAAGAAAACGCAGCAAAAGGAATCAAATTTCTAAAACGAAATAAATTTTAAATTATGCCTAAAATACAACAATGAAGTAGAAAATCATAATTGAGTAGTAGTACATACCAGTATAGGTTAGAACTTTCAACGAGATGAAGTTAAGAGGAGGATGGGAGCGAATTTAGGAGTTAGATGGTTGAGGAAATCGTGTGAAAGAAAGCTACTGAAACCATGGAAAGCGAAAATGATATGAAGAAGAAGGAAGATTTTACGAGTCACATGAGTGTCACGTGATGGTCAACGGCCAAAAGTAACGGTCAACAAACGAAATCAGTTAAAAGGTAATCTTTTGCAAAGATTTGTATTATATAAGGTAGTTTTTTGAAAAAACATTTACATAAGGTTGTTTTTTAAAAAAGGGGTATAAATTAGGTAGTTTCTTATAATTTTGCCTTAATAATCTAACAATTCATCACAAGTTATATAGGAAAGGCCACGTGTAGTAGCAAGTACGATGCATATGGCCCACTGCTAAGCAACGCTTAGAAAATACACTGAAATGGTTGTGGTCGCGGATTCGCTTCTAGGTAGTGCATCAACGTGGGTCCGCCAGTGAGAGGGGGGTTGAGGCCAAGGAGTGGGTTGGTGGGAGGTTTTTCTTTTTTAAATAAAAGTGAAAAGTTAGATTGTAAAATGGGATTAGAGATAGTTAACGACAATTGAAAAGTTAGTTTGGTGAAGTACGGCGACTTAGCCTGAATGGTGTAGACTTATACTTTGATTGTAATCATATCATACATATTAATAGAAATGTTGGAAATAATAAATGTCGTCTATGTAAAGTCTTGACAAATAAAATTATTTTTTGGATGATTGTTAATTAAAGAGTCATTTCCCTAAATAATGCAAATTTATAAAGTATTTCCCATTTTGTTTGAAATGAAAAACTAATTCCCACATTACCGTCCACGTAGGATAGCTTTGAGAATTTTTTTTTTTAATATAACCGCTACATGAGGTAGCGGTTTTATTCAGGGATCTGGAGTAAAACGCCATATGAAATGGCGGTTTGGTAATGGGAATTTTTTTTTTTAAAAAAAAAAGTTAAGTAAACCGCCACTTGAACTGGCGGTTTGGTAGCAGTACAAAACAGAATGTCGAGCTTGGTTCTTCATTCCATTATCTTCTTTGCTTCTTGCTTCTTGGTGCCAGTATCTTCTTAAAAAAAAAAATTTCTTCACTCTCATTTACTTCAAATATACAATTCCTCTCATTCAACTAAACTAATCAACTACATTTCCATCCTTTCCTTGTAAAGTAAATCATTTTCATCCTCATCTAAGGTATGAATAAAACCCTAATTTGTTTTCAATATGCAAAATTTTTTTTTTTTCATTATTGTTTTCAATTGAAGTTATAAATACGTTGATTGTTTATTACATTCTCTTGTTTTCATGATTTAAGCTTACATTTTACACATTTATAGTTGAATTTTAGGATTTGGTTTGTATGCATATAAAGTGTTTGATGAAATGCTTCAATGAAAGTTTATTACTTTGTTGGGTTAGTTTAATGGTTTTAGTATATATTCATGGTATTTTTAGCTTTTATATTTGTAATGAACTTTCTAATAAGTGTTCTAATACCTTAATATCACGAATTCTTGTATTCAAATTTACACTTCCCTTACTCACATTCAACAATTAAGTGTATGTGAAATCAAATGAAAAATATGTTTGTACTTGTAGAATATGGATCATTATCTCGTTATAGTGTATTGGGGTGGGGAAGTAAGCTAGGTTGCACTAAAACGGACACGGACACGGACACGGACACGACACGGGTACGGGAAAACGCCAACTTAAAAATGGCGGACACGGGGACACGTAAATGGTAATATAATAAATATATCAAATTAAAGATAATTTTACAATCTTTCATTTGATATTTGTAAATAAACACTTTAAAAATATAAAACTCACATAACATTCAAATAAGTACCAAATAACCACAATTAAAGATTTATAAATTCCATCAAATTCCAGTAATCAAATTCCATCACAGTAATTCCATCAAGATTTATAAACAACTACAACCAATACAATACAATACCAGTAATCAAATTCCATCACAGTCCATCACAGTAATCAAATTGAAATCAAATATCCATCACAGTAACATCTTAATTTACAATACAATACCGTTTCTTAATTTACAAATTCCATAACAGTCCTAAATCCATCACAGTCCTAAATCAAATTCTAGTAATCAAATTTATCACAGTCCTAAATCAAATTCATCACAATACAATACAATACAATACGTTAATAGACCAATACAATACAATACAATACGTTAATACAATACAGTCCTAAATCCATCACAGTCCTAAATCAAATTCCAGTAATCAAATTCCATCACAGTAAAAATAAATGTTAAAACAACAACTCAACAAGATTAAAAATTTAAGATTAACACTAAGATTAAAGATTAGAACAAGATTAATATTAGGATTTAGGATAAAGATTGAAAATACCTGAAACAAAATCAAAAAAATCGATTTTTAGGGAAGCACCACAGCAGCCATCGAATGTTTGAGGAGCAGACCACAGCACCACTCAGTGAAGCCGTCAGTGGCGGTGGCGTGGTGGAGGAGCAGCCGTAGAATTTTTAGGGTTAGAGAAGTGAGAATGTGAGATGAGAGCAAGAGAGGGAATTGAGATTTGAGATGAGAGTAAGTGAGAGGTCAGAACTCAGAGGAGTTTATTGCTTTTTTTTTCAGTTTTTTCAATTTTTTTTTTATAAAAAAAGACACGTGTCCCTTGTCGTGTTCGTCGCGTGTCCTTGCCGTGTCCACGTGTCCGAAAAAATATTAAAAAATTGGACACTTTATTTGGCGTGTCGGACACGGATTTTCGCGTGTCCGTGTCCGACACGTGTCGGACACGCGACACGTCACACGCCAGCAGTGTCCGTGTTTCGCAGGAAGTAAGTTATACTGGATCCGATGTTGGGTATAATGGAGGATTAAATACAGTGATGTTTATCCATCGTCAAAATACGACCTTTGAGGTGTTTGTTAGCAAAGTCTATGATGTAATTGGTTGTGATCGCAACTCTTATATGTTAAAAATGAAGATGAAATACCCGGTGACTGGGAAAAATGTGTTAGTCCCGATTAAGAATGATGAAAGCATAAGTGCTCTTGCTTATGCGGCATCACAAGCCCCTGGAACGGCAATGGAGGTTTATGTTGAATTGGTTGCAAATTTAGATAATGTGAGGGAAGTCATGACTAGCATGGAACTTCCAGAATCAGGTCCTAGTGTACGCCATGATACATTCACAGAAATGTTAAGTAACCCAAATTACGTTAATGAGCACTTGGATGAGTTTACCTCTCCAACTCATTCACGTGGCATTGGTGGTGGTGTAATGAACACCTTTTCCACGAGTCACTTGGGTAGGCTTAATGCGAACGAGGTTGACTCTTTAGATCAGAAGGATGAGCATATTGATTCTGATTCAGAAGAGGATGATGAAAGAAGAGAAGCTCTAGATGCAGCGATTAGAGATGGTGCTCCATCTCAAGATTGGCTTAGAATTGATGAGGTTGATCAAAGATTGATTGATGCATGGATGACCTGGAACGATGACAACTCCATGAATGAAAATGGAGACTTTAGGATAGGGCAAGAGTTTAGCTCGTTGGACCACCTTAAGAAGAATGTTAAAGCATGGGCGATTTCTAATAATAGAAACTTCCGTGTAATTGAGTCGGAGCCTTCAAAGTACGTTATCCAATGCACTAATGCGGAGGATATAGGTTGTGAATGGAAGATGCGAGCTGTTATGACCGCAACGGGATCATTTAAGATTGTGCGATATAAGGGTCATAATCAAGATTGCTCAGTACATTACAGTGACGACCATCCCCTCCTTACTTCTGAATTTGTTGCTGATCTTATCGTGGATATGATTAGAGTTGATCCAGCGTTTAAGGTGAAGTCAATCGTTAATTTTGTAAAAAATAAATACGGATTTGTAATAACATATAAGAGAGCTTGGTTGGCCAAAAATAAGGCTATAACAAAAGTGTTTGGGGATTGGGATAAGTCCTTTGAGGAGCTTCCACGGTACGTGCAGGCATTAATGCAATCTAATCCAGGAACAGTGGTGCAATGGGAAGTCCAACCAACAATGGATCCTACCAAAGTGATGTTTCAGCGAATGTTCTGGGCTTTCGGACCATCCATTAAGGGTTTTCCCCACCGTCGTCCCCTTATTTCTATAGATGGTACACATTTGTACGGAAAGTACAGAGGCACACTTATGATTGGTATGTCCATAGATGCAAATTCTCAGTTGTTCCCACTTGCCTTTGCCGTTGTGGAGGGAGAGAGCAACGACACATGGAGTTGGTTCTTGGATTGTATAAGGCATTATGTCACTAAGAGGGACGGCTTATGTGTTATATCTGATCGTCACAAGGGAATTTTGCATGCAATGAACAAAGTTGGAAAAGGTTGGGAAGAACCATATGCATTCCATCGGTTTTGTAAACGTCATCTAGCTTCAAACGTGCATAAGAAGTTTAAAAACATAGCAGTTAAGAACTTATTTGGAAAAGCTTCTGAACAAACAAAGATTCGGAAGTATAATTTTTACATGAATCGCCTTAAAGAGCTTAATGAGGACGCGTACAAGTACTTAGTGGACGGTTCTATTCCCGAGCGCCAATGGACTTTGATTCATGACGGTGGGCATCGATATGGAGTGAGAACTACAAACATGTCTGAAGCGTTCAACGGCGTTATGATGTTAGGATATATGACACAGTGCGTGGGATATTGGAGGTCACCACTGGTTGTGGCAATAGGATAGCAGGAAAAGGTGGAAAATCCTACATGGTTGACCTCACAGCAACATCATGCACATGTCAGAAACCAACCATCTTCAAGTTACCGTGCTCACATGTTCTTGCAGTATGTCGAGCTCGTAACATATCGTACGATGCTTTTGTGGACCCTTCATTTCGCACTACAAAATACGTATCGACATATAAGAAGTCTTTCATGCCCGTTCCAGACATGTTTACTTGCGATCCTTGGAATGGTCCTACAGTTGTTCCAGATCCCTCAACGAAGCGTGCAAAGGGTCGTCCGCGATCAACTCGTATGCGGAACAAAATGGATGCACCGTTGAAGCGTCCTCGTAACTCGTGTACCTTTTGTGGATGTAGTGGTCATAATAAGAAAACATGCCCTCGAAGGTCAACAAAGTATGTTTTTTTTTAAAATTTTGTAATAACATGTTGAATCTGATAATATTTAAATGATTTTAATAACACTTATGTATGTTTCAGCGATCATGGCGATGCCGGGCCCAGTTGATCCATCAGTGCTTACACTTTTGTCATTGCGGAGGTTGACGAGTTCACACCATCATCATCCACCGGTGCGCAAAACAAAAGGGGCCAGGGGTTGTAGTTTAACAAACTTTGTATATTCTTATATGACTTGAACTTCTTGTATGAGTTTCCATAATTGTAATATATCTTTGTATTATTTTCATAATTATTTTTTTCAAAACAAGCCGGTTCGTAATTGATTATTATGGAATAGAAGGTATTGAACTACTTTAATGCATGTTGCGTTCACTATTTTAAAATGAAAGAAAAAAAAATCAGGCCACAAGCAAACCGCCACTTGAGATGGCGGTTTGCCTTGACCAAACCGCCACTTCATGTGGCGTTTTTGTGCTTAAGGCAAACCGCCATCTCAAGTGGCGGTTTTGTCTGAAAAAATTAAAAAAAAAATTAATTTTCCACGTGGACGGTATTGTGGGAAATACTTTCCCAAAAAATGCAAAGTGGGAATTATTCTGTTTTTTAGCCATAATCTGGAAATAGATTCTTAATTAAAAGATAATATTTACCTAATTTAAAATTTAATTTTTTTTAAATTGCAGTTAAATTAAGTAAAATATTTTTATAATTTATTATAGCAATTTTGTATGCCTTACCTAAAATTCGATACGTTTAATTGAATGAAAAAAATAATGTATTCAATAAAATTTTTTAAAAAATCATATTTAATTTTTATTTTAAAAAATCATAGATTTAATAAATTTAATTAGACTTATATATACTACATTATCCATTAAGGTTATATTTTGATTATTCAAATTCATAATAATAAAATTGGTGTTTTGCAGATAACTAGTTTGCAATAAAAACATTGAGATGCTCAAGTCAAGCTCCTCTGCCTTACGACTTACGAGTTTCACTTCATCGATAAATACCGGCAAGGCAGCAACCCACCTCAGAATAAGAGTTTGGCGCTTTTTAGTTTCCGGATTAAATTTAGGGTTTGAATATGAGTAATGCAGAAATCGTGAACATCAAAATTGAGAATGAAGAAGAAATAATGAATTCAGGATCAAAACAAAGAGCTCATCCAGACGATTATAGTCGAGCAGTTGCGAAAATGGCTGTTGCACAGATTTGCGAAGGAATTGGATTTGAAGTAATAAAGAAATCGACAATAGAAGCTTTATCTGAAATCATGGTTCGGTTTATATATGATTTAGGAAAATCTGCTTCTTTTCATGCTAATTTAGCTGGTAGATCTGAATCTAACGTTTTCGACATTTTCAAAGGTTTAGAAGATTTAGGTTGTTCCGAAATTATTAATATGTCTGATTTTGTAACTTCTATCGAAGAAGTTCCATTTTCCTACCCAATTCCACGGTTTCCAGTTCCAGTGACATCAATGAATGGTTCTTTTCCTCCGAGTTTCTTGCAAATGGGTGAAAATCCAGGCTCAAAACATATACCTGATTGGTTACCGGCATTTCCTGATCCACATACCTATATTCAGTCACCGTTGTGGAGTCATAAGAGGTCGGATCTTCGAATTGATAAGGGAGAGCAAGCGAGACAAAGAAGAAAGGCGGAACGATCCTTGTTGAATTTGCAGCAAAGATTGTTGTCCACAGCTCCAACTTCTGGGTCTAGTGTTAATGATGGGGAGAAGTATGTAGAGGATAACTCGACATTACCACCCAAGAAGGGTAATGAGAATGGTGGTGTTGGTGAGAGGAAGCATGTGTTAGTAAAGGAGATGTTTGCTCCAGCTATTGATGCATTGAAGGGTGATGAAGATGATGATAATGGTGGGGGGTCGGATTCGGATGGTATGGAAATAGATAAGAGGATGATAATTCCTGTATCGGTCCCAGTTCCGATTCCGAATAAGAAGAGGCCAGTGGTTTTCTTCAAGATGAAGGTTGCTAAGAAAATGCTGGTTGAAGATTTGGATATTCATATTAGAAGTATGGTGAACGGTAAGAAAGGATCAAATATTGGAAGAGATGATGATAAAGATGATAAGAAAAGAAGAGCTGAATTTATTCTTAGGCAGTCAACAATAGATAATACTCAGGAAGTGTCACAGATGTAAATGATACTCTTTCATTTCTTGTAGGTATAGTTTTTAGTTAATTTGGAGTTGGAATGTTCATGGTGATTGTAACATTGGATGGCACATTATGTTTCTAGTTTTGTAAATGCAATTCAGCTGATTAAATCTTCTGTATTTTTTATCAATATAAAGTTGCAGATCATTTACCATGAATTAAACGGAAACAATCTCTTTGTTTTTCATCACAAGGATGATGTTGACTGTTGAGGATAAGGTTGTGTATACGATTCGGCGACTCCTAAACTTTGCCTAGATGAGAGCTTTGATGGATGACATGGAGTAATGGAATGTAGAAATGTAGTAATTAATTTAAGACAATTGTATTAAGCTACTAAAGTTCTTTGACAATCATTTCTTTTCAATGAAATACTTTTTAATTCTCATTTATTTATGTGGTATTGACTTTGCTTTTGTTGTATGATTTGTTCACTAGTTCCTTATTCTTGGACCCTGTTATTCTTCCCACTCAGGTGAGTTTTTTTCTCTTGATTTTCCTGAGTTTTTTTTTTAACTAATTGTTTTTACTAATTTAAAGAATACCCAATTTCTTGGAATCTTGATTATGACTTTTATTTGAGTGGGTTGTCATACAAGTGATGTTTTAGATTAATTATTTGGTATTACATGTAGGGTTTTCACAGTTATGATTTTTGAATGTTCATTATAGGCACCAAGCAAGTTTAAGAAAGATAGTAGAATTTGCAAGTTGCTTCCCTCTGAGGAGTTAGTTGTATAGAAGTGTTCTTGATTTTAGCAATTGGATGGGTAGCTTCTAAGAGGAAATGCAAAAGGTTGGCTTTTAATTCAAAGGTACTTCTTTACTTATTTATTTCTTCTCTATGCATTATATCTTATGACGTATCCTTTTGTTTGATGGAAATGCCATTTTCCAAATAGCCGGGTGAGCTTATGTTTATTGTACTTATGAGTTTGTCTCACTTTGGATTGGAGCCTTGGCAAATAATGACATACTAAATATTCAAATCTTGTTTTGTGTTTCTATGTGAAAATATTATTTAGCTTATGATAACGAGCTTGATAAATTATTGTTTGTAGTTTCCTCGAGGCTACGTAGACGCACTATCCTCTAACTATTTAGAGAAACAATCAAGCTTTATGTACTTGATTACAGTGAAAGATAACACTGTTAATAGGTTAATAGCTTTCAAAAGAGACTTTATATGATTTTTTCAAGGGGCTAGAATTTAACCTTATAGAGTGAAGCTACCTTAGGCCAGCAATGAACAAGATTAGCTACTAGCTAATGAGTGAAGGTAAGAGTTTACAGAATTAATGAACTTAGAATTAGCTAATAGCTTTCAAAAAAGCAGTATTGATTCATATTTGAGAATGTGGAGCCCAAAGTCGTCGAAATCTTTTCCATGTGGGTCTTTCTATTCTAAGTTGGTCTCCCCTCATGACAGATCATCTTCCAAATCTGTGGAAACACACAACAAATGCTTATTTACGGGGCAGTGTTGTTTTTTTCCCCTTGATTGGCACTCTACGTCTTCATAAGCTGGATAGGTACTGGCTTTGTTGTGAGTTCTCTTGTAGTTTTGGCTATGCAATGCATAATTATGTTCACATTTCTCATCTACTCAATCCCAAATTGTATATGTTAGAGTTGCGATTTATTCTGATTTATGTAATTTATCATATGTTGACCTTTTAGCAACGCGATTTTTTGACCCTGGAGGGAGATTTATTGCTGTATTGTAGAATTGAGAATGATATGAAAAATAATGTTTTTGAGATTGGTAGGAGGGGCAACAATGCCCAAGAGGTATTCCTTTTGAATTTTGTAGTGCTTTTTGTTTTTTTAGTAGTACGTAATTAGTATGGTAATCACATTCTGATTAATCATTATACTCCAAGTTGCCAACAGAAGAGATGGATGTTTGTGCTGTTAGAATTAGGGATCAACGGAACAAGTTTACAATTTTTATTTTCTTATCTGTAGCAAATAGTGCATCAAAATGCTACTATCAGGTTATCACGTATATATTTGTCGTAAAGAAAAATCCTAAAATGAATCGTTAAATATTTTATTTATTTTTCATTTTTACACTAACGAGAACCGTGTGTGGGTGTGATAGTGCACCATGTTTGAAATAGTGCAGGTTTTCAACACATTTGAGGGTTATGAGTAAAAATTTTAATGGCCTAATCAAGCCTAATCCAAGGCAGCAAGCAGCAGGTTCAGCAGGTCCATCCAGCAGCAGAAGTCAACAGAACAGGTCTTCTTCCAGCTGATCTTGCACGACATTTGGAGAGCAGGTCTGTACACCAAGAACAAGGAAAACTCGAGGGATGGCATCTTGGTACATGGACCAAGAAATTAAGGTCCAAGAGTATTCCTAATAATCCATAGAGAACCCACAGAACCAGCATCAAGGTCCCCCGGTCAGTCAGATCAGTAATCAAGCCTTTGTTTAGTTTGTTCACATGTCTGTGCACCAAATGAGCACCTTGTGCATGAATCAAACCCTCTGAGATCCCATGAACATGATTCAAGCCTGGTTATGCAGCATGATCAAGAAGAACCAATTCAGACCAAGGAAAGCAAAGCAATGCACACCCACATACGTTTCAGAATACAGCAGCAACACTAGTTCAGCACAGCAGCAACTTGCGACCAGGCTACCTTGCACGACACGTGGAGACCAAACCTGTGCACCCAGGACCTGAGCTACGGTAGAAATGGAATCTTTATAGAAGGATCTTTCCATCAAGAGTCTAAGTGTCCATTTCCAAGCATGGGAAGTCATTCAACAAGTGAGCCCAAGGTCACCCAGTCGCCAGTTTTAATCTGAAGGCTTTGTAGAGTATTTTTTGTTGTTTGTTATGTTTTTAAGTGTGCACATGTTTTGCACGTGGTTGTTTTTAGCCGTTAGAGTATAGAACTCTATAAATAAGACTCTAGGCCTCGTGTAAATGTATCCAATATTGATTAATTCAGTTTCATTTCTCAAATTCACGTTCAAATACTGAAATTCTTCCTTTTCCTTTTCCTTGTGTGATTGTGTGTGTTTGTTCAACCAGTCAAAACGCATTGAGTGAGAAAACATCTCTGAAAACTAGATTGAGGAACAATCTAGTGCGTAACCTTTCCACAAGAGTGAGTGAAGCTTAGAGAAAGGTCGTGGATTCAACCCAAAGGTGAGTGAAGCCTGAAGAGGGAGACCACGAGGCTGGCCTGAGAATCAAGAAGTGCTTTCTTGGGTATATACTGGTGAGGATTGTGTGTATTTCCGCATTTTACAGACTATCTCCAAAAGTGAGAGTGATTCAGTGCAAGATTGTGAGTCTGAGGGACCCAATCTTGGTGCAAATTGGTATCAGAGCGTAAGTGACGAGAGGGCACAACCCACCATAGTTGAAGAGAAAACGAAGAAAATCACACAGGTATATCAGAGGAAAATTTCAGATTCTGTCAGTTTTGGGGTTTGAAACTTGATCGATTTGGAGAACCGTTTGAGGTTATTTTTCAATACTGTTTTTACACCATATTCTTCATTGAGTTGGTGAACATTTGGCTTTTGAATTATTGGAGTTGGTGGAGTAGTGAAGGAGATATGCATGATTCTTTACAGACTGCGCACAATTGATCAATTTTGTGCACTGTGGTAAGTTGTCTTCGAAAATCCATCAAGATTCTTTTCTTTGGCCTTCATTTTCCATCAAATTATCAATCACTATCCTATATTCATCAAACCACATCATTTGTGCACTTTTACATACGTTTTATAGGTTTCTTGAATGACCCATTCATTGTGTTTTTTGCAAAATACAGAATAGTTGAAGTTTTCTTTGTCTTCTGTATTTTATCTCTTCATCCCTCATTTTTGAGTCTTTTTCATTGTTTCTTTTTTTTTCACATTTATTCATTTTGAGTCTAGTTTTTGGTGAGCCTTTTTGTGTAGTCATGGGAGTTGTGAAAAAAAAGATGCGCAAGTGTTTTTGACCAAAGGTCACAGAAACAATTCAGACTGTATGTGTGTAGTAAAATTTGATTTGTGATCAAACCAAACAATATTTTTGAGTAATTTCAATTTGGGGTGTTTTTAGACATCTTGAATTGTGTTGTCACCAATTTTCATCATTATTGGAGTTGATTTGGTTGGGTTCACAGTAGTGAAGGTTGGGCACACAGAATCTGAAAATTGTGCTGTTGGGTTTTGTTGATTTCTGGTTTGTGCACACCAAAAAAATTCCCAAACTTCATTTCCTTGTCTTTCTTTTGTTCTCATCCTTTATTGAGTCGTAGAATATGAAGTCATCAAACGAATACATAAGCAGGGCTGAAAGACTGGATAGAATTGAAGATTTAGCTTATGACCTTCATGAATATGTTCTAAAGAGATTGAAGATTAACAAGGAAAACATTATAAGGTTGCAACTAGCTTGTATAAAACAATGTGATTGGGATATGTACAAGCATTATTCGGAACAGTTTGACCATGTCTTGATTGAAGAGCAGGAGTTCTATGGAAAGATGGTCCTTCATAAAGAGAAGAGAAAATTTCTACGAAGATTACAAAACAAACATGGTGATTCAAAATTAGTGGTTGTTCATGAGTATAATCCTTATGTTGATCCGCCTAGGATTAATTTTGAGATCATTCCCAAGTATGTTGAAGAACAAACATCATTGGCTCTTTCTCATGATGATATTCAAGAATCAAATAATGAAGTGGTTGAAACACCTTGTGTAGAGATTAATGATGATCTTGAAGCCGTGGTGGAAACACCTTGTGTAGAGATTAATGATGATCTTGAAGCCGTGGTGGAAACACCTTGTGTAGATATTGATGATGATTTTGAAGACGTGGTTGAAACACCTTCTGTTGAAAGTGTTAAAGATCTTGAAGAGGTTGTTGAAGTATCCTTTGTGGAGATGATTGTTGATCTTAAAGGAGATGATGAAATACCTTGTGGTGAGATTGTTGATGCTCTTGAAGAAATGATTGAAACATCTTGTGTTAGGAGTGTTGATGATCTTGGAGAGGTTGTTGAGACAACTTGCATGGAGAATGTTGGTTCTACAATAGAATGCTTTGAAGTAGTGGATTCTCATCCGAGATTTGAAGTTGGTTTACAAGTAGAACAAACTAAGAAGCATGAGTTTGTCAAGGTGGTTTTTGTGCTTGAAAAATCGCCTTTAGTGGATTACGTTCATATGGAAAGATTTGTTGAGTTTAACCCTACAAAAATTCGAGGTCGAATTTTTTCTAAGAAGGGGAGAATGAAACTAGTTGAGTGTGGTATTGGTAATACAAGCAAGCTAATCTTCTTGGTAAGCTTGTTTAACGTATGGGTATGGTTCATTATGCAAGTGAGGACAAAAGCATTCATCCTTACTTGTGTAAGTGCTCGAAACAGTCCAGCAGCAGGTCCAGCAATTGAGTACAGAACAGTAGGTGTAATTGGGCTGTAGGTTCTTTTATACAATAGATGTAATAGTATAGCAGTAAAACAACAAGTTGGAGGATGTGAAAGAGGTTCATTAAAACAGCAGCGACAGTTGAAGTTGTGTAGCATAGGAAGTTCTTCTCAAAGCAAGCATGCATGGGAATTCAAGAATTGGGGACAATTCTTTTCTAAGAAGGGGAGTTTGCACCATGTTTGACATAGTGCAGGTTTTCAACACATTTGAGGGTTATGAGTAAAAATTTTAATGGCCTAATCAAGCCTAATCCAAGGCAGCAAGCAGCAGGTTCAGCAGGTCCATCCAGCAGCAGAAGTCAACAGAACAGGTCTTCTTCCAGCTGATCTTGCACGACATTTGGAGAGCAGGTTTGTACACCAAGAACAAGGAAAACTCGAGGGATGGCATCTTGGTACACGGACCAAGAAATTAAGGTCCAAGAATATTCCTAGTAATCTATAGAGAACCCACAGAACCAGCATCAAGGTCCCCCGGTCAGTCAGATCAGTAATCAAGCCTTTGTTTAGTTTGTTCACATGTATGTGCACCAAATGAGCACCTTGTGCATGAATCAAACCCTCTGAGATCCCATGAACATGATTCAAGCCTGGTTATTCAGCATGATCAAGAAGAACCAATTCAGACCAAGGAAAGCAAAGCAATGCACACCCACATACGTTTCAGAATACAGCAGCAACACTAGTTCAGCACAGCAGCAACTTGCGACCAGGCTACCTTGCACGACACGTGGAGACCAAACATGTGCATCCAGGATCTGAGCTACGGTATAAATGGAATCTTTATAGAAGGATCTTTCCATCAAGAGTCTAAGTGTCCATTTCCAAGCATGGGAAGTCATTCAACAAGTGAGCCCAAGGTCACCCAGTCGCCAGTTTTAATCTGAAGCCTTAGTAGAGTATTTTTTGTTGTTTGTTATGTTTTTAAGTGTGCACATGTTTTGCACGTGGTTGTTTTTATCCGTTAGAGTATAGAACTCTATAAATAAGACTATAGGCCTCGTGTAAATGTATCCAATATTGATTAATTCAGTTTCATTTCTCAAATTCACGTTCAAGTACTGAAATTCTTCCTTTTCCTTTTCCTTGTGTGATTGTGTGTGTTTGTTCAACCAGTCAAAACGCATTGAGTGAGAAAACATCTCTAAAAACTAGATTGAGGAACAATCTAGTGCGTAACCTTTCCACAAGAGTGAGTGAAGCTTAGAGAAAGGTCGTGGATTCAACCCAAAGGTGAGTGAAGCCTGAAGAGGGAGACCACGAGGCTGGCCTGAGAATCAAGAAGTGCTTTCTTGGGTATATACTGGTGAGGATTGTGTGTGTTTCCGCATTTTACAGACTATCTCCAAAAGTGCGAGTGATTTAGTGCAAGATTGTGAGTCTGAGGGACCCAATCTTGGTGCAGATAGCCCCTCAATTAGTAGTGCTAAGACTTTTGCAATAAAGTTCTAAGGATCAGTGAATACTGAATAGTGATACTGTGAGTCTAGTTAGCTAGCACTCTATGAGGCCAGTACATGTTAGCTTAGGCTTAACTATAATATTGTCTTCATTGAGTGAGACTAGTGTAACATTGATTGAATTCTCCATCTATCATCTTGGTAACCAGATCGCCTGCAATGCTTAATGTCTGAGAACTTCCGTCCTTGCTTACCATTAATGTGGCCTTTTAATCCGTCATAGTAGTCCAGTCATCCATCTTGCCACTGTGTTGATCGCCCCTTAAGAAACTTTGTGCCTCCCAGTCTTGATACATGCAGTTGATGAACCAACCACACTTGGATCAGTAGCTCATCCATTTCCCAGCACTAGCTCCCTGTCTATGAAGACAGTTTCAAAGCCAACATAACTCCTTACAGAATCACGGATACATAGTCCAAAAGACAGGTTACATAAGCAAGGCTCTCAGACAATATCAAGCAGGAGCTCTCTGATACTATGGAAACCTCCATAATTCCTAGTCTCAAGGATACCACTATCCAGCTAAGGTCATACTCAGAAGATAACGCATATTAGGCCACCAGCTGGTTCAAACATCCAGACAACCTGAAGTAGAGCCTGATCCATCAACACAATATATGGACTTGTTTCTTAAAAATGGACTACACAACTTTCTAGCCACTGGGTACGGTCCACGCATTACCGGATCAAGGATCTTATTCTTTTTGATCACGCGTAAAAATAACTCAAAGTGGTTAAAGATGTAGTTAGTTAGAAATTTAGGTAGGAAAATTATAAGAGATTTTCAAATATGTTTCTCTTTCGCTTAGCAGTCAAGCTAGATAAACCAACTCTTATTACCCAAACCACGTATGTTAGTAGGGTAGAGGCTATATAAAGGTCCCCTCTTTATCCTTTCTAATTGATTTGGATTTTTAATAAAGGAGGAAATTCAAAAAGAGTGTTCTGTAGAGGCTATCTTATGTCCAATACAGAAAACACAAAAATTATATTTTGGTGTTTAGTTTCGAGGCAGTAATTCAACCATGCAATCGCCATTCTGGGATTGATTATGGGCTTACATTGAACTTATTTGCAGCTGGCAGCTGGCATGTATGTGATTATTCTTGTGTGCTATATTTTTGTAAATGTAATTCAGCTGGGTATCATCAAACCAGTAGTAACTAATAAGTGCTAATGTGGTAACTTAGGTTCCTCATTATCTTTGTAACGATCTTGTCCACTAATTACTTGTTATCCGACCCTTTTTTCAGCAGCTGCTTGGTGCTGTGAATCACAGTGCAATAGAGAAAAATGTCTGATTTCTGTTGTGCAATTGTAATATGAATACAGTAAACCAGACTCCTTTGCTGCAAGTGCAACGGATACACAACAATCAGCTTCCAAAGTTTCCTTCACATGCTCACGTATCGCATCTTTCTTAACATTGAAGCGGCTTTGGTATCACAACTTCTCCAATAGTAAAATCGTTGATCGTCTTTTCCGGACCTTGAAGATGGAGGGTTTTCAGCAAGAATTTCTTCACTGTGCAAGCTAGTGCACTGAGAAAGAAGTCCTGCATTCATTTCCGTTGAAAGCACAAACTTTTAGTGCAAATTCATAGGGACGATTAGTTAGATTTGGAATAGTTGGTGCGAATGCATTTGATTGTAACAGTTGTCACAAATGGATCGTATGAACTACGATTCTCACATAAATGGTTAAACAATTTATGACCAATTAAGTCTAGGGTTAGGGATAAGTGACTTATCATGCGTTAGGGGGTAATGGAAAGTTAAGGAACACTAAAATCAATATTGAATAGTTTAT
The DNA here is from genome assembly GCF_026212465.1 of Amaranthus tricolor. NCBI lineage: Eukaryota > Viridiplantae > Streptophyta > Magnoliopsida > Caryophyllales > Amaranthaceae > Amaranthus > Amaranthus tricolor. The sequence continues at coordinate 12,062,315 of NC_080053.1, forward strand.
TTAATGCCCAACCACGACTTTTGAGCTTAGATGACTTATAATTGATGATCTTGGGCTATGAGTGAATCTTTCGAGCCCTTTTCTCTCTTAAGACCTGCAACATCATAACAATACAACTTTCATCCAAATCTTAAATTTGGAGATTCAAGCTTAAGCATACAACTCACAACCCTAAGTACATTATGAGAATAACTAAGGTTCCTAGTGGTGATTGGCCTCCGAGCTAATACACTACTAGTTACAAGTAGTGAAATTAATAGATTGATTTCTTTATTTTAGATGACTTGGTAATAACTTGAATTATTCGAGATACGTTTTCTTGAATTTTGATTATTTATTACATTAGTAGCAGACAAAATTTCACGTCTTATTTAGAGGTATAGACAAATAGTGAATAAAATCCACATGTTAGATGAATACTGTCATTTCAAATACTTTTATTTCCATACTAAAAGAAAGTGAAAAAAATTCACTTTAGACGTTTGAAAGTGGTTGCTTATGAGGTTATGGCTAATGCCTATAATACTTGATGGATCCATCATAGAGAAAGTGAAGGAGGAGTTTAAAATAATTAAGCAATAAAACTCTACTCCCGAATATCTTAAAATGCTATTTTAACCCCACAAATTCACTTTGTCGGGTGTAACCCATTACTTGTGAGTTTTTCAACAAATCATCATCAATATCATACTCGGTATGTCCAGCGCTACGCTAAGAATCTTAAAAAGAATATGACAATTGACACAACCAACTATATTTTAACAATGAAAATAAGGAGGATAGTGCCAAAAAATTACTCAACTCGAAAATTTAGGGGTTTTGGATTGGATGAGTCAAGTAAGTGGATAGAGATGTTCATTCGAGTTATCAGGTCAATTTTCAGTCAAATGTTTCGGGTCGGAGATTGGGTCTTGTGTCTATGTTGATTTGTACAAAATATTAATAGTTTTTATATGGGTAAAATTATATTCATTTATAAGACGAAGTAAATATCGGATTATCAATTGTGTTTTAAACACGAAGTTTAATCGCAAATTGCAAGTATTAACAAATAAATCCCGGATTTTAAGTCCTCTTCTCTCTCTAGAGTTAGGGCTTTTCTTTCTCTCTAGGTTTTCCTTAGAGTCTTTCTTCCTCCCGTGCTCTTAGGCTTTCCTTTGTAGTCATGGCTGATGATCTAGTCGAGCAATGCTCCAAGTTGTATATTTCTAGTTCTGAAGATGATGTTGTGGATCTTGATACAGGCTTTGATGATTCTCAAGATGAAAAGTTGTCTCTTTGTTTGGTAGGTCGAATCTTTACGAATAAGTCTTTGAATTTCAACGTTGTCAAAAGAACTTTGATTCATGTTTGGAGTCTCAAAGAGGGTGTTATCATTAGGTCGATGGGTTTTAATCTTTTTCTTTTTTAATTCTTTCATTGGAAAGACCAGAAAAAGGTTTTGAATGGTAGACCATGGTATTTTGAAAGCAAACCTCTTATCCTTCAAGAAGTTGAAAAAGAAGTTCAACCATTTGATATGGTCCTGAATTTTTCTGCCTTCTAGGTTCAAATCTGCAATTTACCTTTTGGGTATAGGTTTGATGAAAGGGTAACGGCCATAGCTAAATTGTTAGGCCAATTCATGGAAATTGAGGAAGACTTCTTGGATATAAATCCATTTCGTAGGGTTCGTGTGTTGATGGATGTTACAATTCCGCTGAAACGTTTTCAAAAGATTCGCATTAAGGGTGATAATTTGGTTAAAATCATTTTTAAATATGAAAGATTGCCTCATTTTTGTTTCTTGTGTGGTTTGATAAGTCACACGGAGAAAGATTGCTCCATTGTTGGGATGAAGATAAAGAATCTGGATATAGATGGGGTATGGATATTAGGGCGTCTCCTCGTAAGGGTTTTGAGTAAACATAAGGTAGAGGTTGATGCTTTGAAACTAAAGAAGAGCTTATTTTTGTTAAAACCGAAGCCTTCCCCAATATCAATGGATGCTTCTGTGATCTCTCCTAATGGGTTCCATGTGGGTAAGGATGTTTTTAATTCAAGTAAAATGAAAGTGTTGGGAGTAGAAAAACAGGAAGCTGCTTTGCCAGTTTGTGAGAGCAATTATGATGCTTTATCTTTTAATGAGTCTGAACCCGTGGCCACGTCGTGTGCTCATGAGGGTAATTCTCCTTTATGTCAGATTGAGAAGGTGTTGAGTAAGATGGGGTCAGTTGATGTTTCTGGTTTCTCCTTTTCTTGTGGTACGACATGCCCTTTTTTTCAGATTGGGAAGCACACTTCCAATTCTAAAAAAATCATTAAGGTTAAGAGGAAAATTTCTAGAAGTAATTTTTATCCAAAACCTTCTTTGGGTAATGTTAGTGTCCTGCTGATAATAATGGTTTTCCTGTAGGTTTTCTTGATACTGCTATCAAAAGAAAATCCTTTGATTTGGATGTTATTATAGAGGAAAGTGATGGAGTTTTGAAGTGTTCGTGTATTGGTAGTGGGGTGTCTTTGAAGCCTGTTGATGACTCTATTAGTTCAGTAGTGGGTGTTGACGTTGTTCAACCCCGCGAACAGATATGAAAATTTTGAGTTGGAACTGTCGAGGGATTGATAATCCCGAGACAGTTCAATCTCTCCGCACTTGGTGTTGGAGAGATAGACCCGTTCTGGTTTTTGTTATAGAGTCTATGATTGACAGTGGTAGATTAGAGGTGGTTCGTAATAAATGTGGATTTAGTAATGGCCTTTGTGTTAGTACTGTGGGCAATTCTGGAGGTATTGGTTTGTAGTGGAGGGAACAAAATGTTTCTCTTAATTCAAATTCTAACCGTCACATTTCTGTTACTGCGAAGAATGAGAAACTTGATTCATTATGGTGTGCTAATGGAATTTACGACTGGCCGTAGAAAGCTAACAAGTATAAAACATGGGAGTTGATGAAATCCTTAGCTGCGCAAACCTCTCTTCCTTTTGTCTTTTTTGGTAACTTCAATGAAATTCTTCGGAGTGATGAAAATGAGGGTGGTGTGTGTCGTAGTGATAAAGAGATGTTTGATTTTCGTCAATGTGTTGATGATTGCAATGTTTTGGATTTGGGTTTTAGAGGGAGTTGTTTTACTTGGTGTCGTGGTAAAAACCCTTCAACTTTTGTCCGTGAACGGTTGGATAGGTTCCTTGCTACGCTTCAGTGGGTTTGTTTATTTCCGAACTGTGATGTTAGGCACTTTCCCGTTTACAAATTAGATCATGCTCCTATCTTGCTCAATTCGAAGAGCTTCTAAAAGGATGAGTTCAATGATAAAAATTTTCGTTTTGAATCTTATTAGCTTTCTAATGAAAATTGTAAAAATGTTGTTGATTCTTAGAATGTTTTTTTGAGCAGCGCCGTTGAAACAAAGCTTGAGCATTGTGCTAATTCTCTGAAAGAATGGGCTTTGAAGACTTTTGGTGAAGTCAAGGATAAGATAAAGGTGACTGAGAAAAAGCTTGCTAAGGTGCAAAGGTGTTCTGCTGATGCTAATATGATCGCGGCTTGCAATTCCATGGCTTTGGATCTTGATGAGCTTCATAGGATTGAGGAAGCTTATTGGCATATGAGGTTGAGGGTTAATGAAATTAGAGATGGGGATAGTAACACTAAATATTTTCACCACAAAGCTAGCTCTCAGATAAAGAGGAATTTGATTCGAGGTCCTGAAGATTCTAATGGTGTTTAGCAGTCTTCTAAGTCTGATATTGAGCGCCTCATTACATATTATTTTGAGAATCTTTTTGCCTCTAGCTCCCCTATTGGCTTTCCGGAGGCTTTGGATTGTATCCACCGCATTGTGTCTGATGATATGAATTCTATTTTGGATTCTGAGCCCACCTACGAGGGGATTCTTTAGCCCTCTTTCAAATGCACCCTACTAAAGCTCCAAGTATCGATGGTTTTCATGCTATATTTTTTTCAGAAATTCTGGGATATTATTAGGGACGATATTGTGGGGATGGTGAAAAATTGGTGGCGGGGTAATATTGACCTTCATAATATCAATAAAACTCATATCTCGTTAATTTCGAAATGCTCTGAGCCTCGATCTGTTGCTAGCTTTAGACCTATTAGTTGTTGCAATGTTGTTTATAAAATCATTTCTAAACAATGGCTAATAAGCTTAAAGGTTTCCTCAGAAAAATTATTTTTGTCAATCAAAGTGCTTTTATCCATAGGAGACTTATTACCAATAATGCGCTTCTTGCTTTTGAGGCTTTTCATGCCATGAAACGATTGGGGTGGGCGGCAAGGAAGCTTTTGCGCTCAAGTTGGATATGAGCAAAGCTTATGATAGGGTAAAATGGAGTTTTCTTGAGCGTGTTATGCTTCGTATGGGTTTCAGTGATAATTGGGAGCGTTATATTATTTCCTTTGTTACTAGTGTATCTTTCTCGTTTAAGATAAATGGCAAAGTTTGTGGGAATATTCTTCCTTTGAGGGGTTTAAGACAAGGTGACCCTATTTCTATATACTTATTCATTATTTGTCATGATGCTTTTTCTAGATTGATTTCTTGTAGTATCGAGAGGCGCACCATTCATGGCATCCAAATATGTCGTGGTGCCCTTATTTTATCTCACTTGTTTTTTGCAGATGATGGTATTCTTTTTGCTAAGGCTTCGGTGCAGGAATGCTCAGAGGTTGCTAGAATTAGCATTTATGAGAGAGCGTCCGGTCAAAAAGTGAATTATGATAAGTCCGAAATTTCTTTTAGCAAAAGTGTTAATCATCATCTCAGACAGGAGATTGTGGAGATTCTTGGGGTTACGGAGGTGGATTGTCATGAGAAATATTTGGGTCTGCCAACAATTGTAGGTCGTTCTAAGAAGGCAATTTTCTCTTGTTTGAAGGATAGAATTTGGGTAAAGGTCAAAGGGTGGAAAGAGAGACTTATTCCGCAAGCGGGCAAAGAAGTTCTTATTAAATCGGTAATCTAAGCTATTCCAATCTACATGATGAGTATCTTCCGTCTTCCGGATGGTTTTATTGATGATTTACATGCTATGTTTGCAAAGTTTCGGTGGGGTACAAATGAAGAGAAAGGAAAATTCATTGGCATAGCTGACACAATATAAGTCTGCCTAAAAGCAAAGGTGGAATGGGCTTTTGTGACATGAAAATCTTCAATACGACTTTACTTGCTAAGCAGTCGTAGAGATTGTTAACTGAGGTGAATCCTTTATTGTCAGCAGTTTTTAAAGCTAGATATTTTAAGCATTCTATTGTTTCAGAGGCGCTTAGGGGTTATACTCCGAGTTATACTTGGAGAAGCATTTGGGGGGCTAGATCTCTTTTAGTTGAGGGTCTTGGTTGGAGAATTGGTAATGGAACTTTGGTTGATGCTTTTTAGGATAATTGGGTTCCTTTTGGGGATATGGTGGGGAGGCCTAATTCTATTGTTGTTCCTCATTCCAATATTCGGGTGGCAGATTTGATTGACTATAACAAAGGAGAGCGGGATATTAAGAGGTTGTCTCATTGGTTTGATAAGGATTCTGTTTCTGCTATTTTATCTATTCCTTTATCTTCTAGTTGAACTATTGATATGCCTTTCTGGTAGCTTGAAAAAAATGGTGTGTACATTGTTAAAAGTGGTTATTGGTTTGGTGTGTTAGGGAAGCCTCGACATGATGATGATCTCATTGATGATGTGTTGCGTAAATTGTGGGTGATGATTTGGAAGATTGCTGCTCCTTTGAAGCTTCGTCATTTTCTTTGGAGAGCGTGTAGGGAGTCGCTTGCTACGAAACAGGTTCTCTTTAATCGATATTGTGTGGATTCTCCTTTTGTGATGGATGTAATTCTGCCCTGGAATCTATTATTCATGCTTTGAACGATTGTCCAAATTCTGCGTCTATTTGGTCTCATTTCTCGGCTGTTGCGGTTATCAATGATGCTCCTAAATCTTCATTGCTGGATTTTATTATTTGGATTCATGCCATTCTACTGATGATTCTTTCCTCTCCTTTTGTACTACTATGTGGGCAGCTTGGTTCTGTAAGAATAAGGAGATGTTTTCTGATGAGAGGTGTGATTTGGTTGTCTCACTTCCAAGTTTCACAATTTAGTTCATGATTATACTGCATATACGGACAAAGTTCATATTCCTCCCCGTGATTCTCTTTTGAGATTTTTGTTGTGGCATCCTCCTCTTAGTTCTTGGGTCAAGATTAATTTTGACACTCATGTTTCGTTAGGGGCTCTTAGAGGTCTTGGTGTGCTTTTTCAGAATAATGCTGGAAAAATTTTGTTGGGTGGTGTGCGGCATGTCAATTCATTATGGTCCCCTAAGGTTTGCGAAGTGGTTGCTGCGCTTTTTGGTATGGAGCTTGCGGTTCTGTTTGGTTATCGCCTTGTTCATTTAGAGGGCAATTGTATGAATTAGGGTTGCAAAAGCTGACCCGATCTGCTAACCTGATCCGAAACCGACCTGAAATTATCGGGTTTGGGTTTAGATTTTTGACCCAATTAATTAAATGGGTCAATCCGAACTGATCTGTTTATTAAATGGGTTAGGTTCAGGTTGAATATTTAAACCCGAAAAAAACCTGTTTAAACCATTCATTAAATGGGTCAGTCAGGTCAGGTCGACTCATATTATCTGATATTAACCCATTAATATTTAACCTAAAACTTTATATAACTTTGACATAAAAAATATATAAAACAAGCTAAATACTTAAATAGGCTGCCACATACAAAATAATATTTTGAAAATATAAAAAAAAGCTAAATAGGCCCAAGCCCCAAATTAAAAAATTCTAACTTCTTACTTCTTCAGTTCTTCTTCTTCTCTTTGCGCCTGCGGCTCTGCCTTCTTCTCTCTTCTTACTTCTTAGTTCTTAACTTCTTACTACCATCTTCCTCCTGAATTTATCACTACCTCAAATTCTAGATGCCAAATTATTTTTGTAGTTCGATTTTTTGATTTTTTTTGTGTTCGATTTTTTCTATTTTTTTTTGTTCGATTTTACTGTTCATTTCCCTTACTGCAATTTTCATTGTTCTTACTGCCATCTTTAATTCTTCATGATGATTTTTGTGTTCGATTTTTTTGTCTTTTTTTCGATTTTTTTTGTGTTCGATTTTTTGTGTTTGTCTTTAATGATTTCTTATTCTAATGATAGTTGAACTTTGAAGCATGTATATGGGTCAAATGACCTGAAATATATGGGTTTAACGACCTGAAAAGACCGAATAAAATCAAACAAAAAAAAGCAGGTTAAATGGGTATTTAGCAGGTTGACCCGACCTGCTACAAATCAAGTCGGGGTTTCAATTTCTAACCCATTTAATTAAACATGTCAGGTTTAGGTTAAGGGTCTACTGACTCATTTATATATGACCCGAACCTGAAAATGACCCAACCCGATTTGTTTGACACCCCTAATATGAATGTAGTGAGATCCATTGATCAAAGGGTTGAAGGCCATTCTCCCATTCATCTTTTTTATAATAAGCTCTCTTTTAATGTTTCTAGATGGGTTTTGGTGTAGTTTTGTTGCTCGTAAGGGCAACTCTTTAGGAAAGATTGAAAAAAATAAGATAAATAAACAATTTAATTCCGAATATAAGATTCGAGAAAACTTATGTCCCAAAATAAGCTTCCGTACATCCAAGCCTAGCCTCGAGTAAGTCGCTGTTAGTAACAGCGAATGAGGAGAAAAAAAAAATTAAAAGGCCCTAAGTCGCTGTTAGAAACAGCGACTTAAAAAAAAAAAAAAAAAATTTAAAAAATTTTAATAGTACTAAACTTGAAGTAGCTGTATTTTTTTGTTTTTAGAGCAGCTTGTTTTTTAACCTTCAAATAATTATTTAATAGCAGATGAACTAACTATATAAACTTGTTATTGTTTGATTAATCTTCTGATGTGGGATTGTTTTCTGGAACACATCAAAATAAATGAAACCAAAAATTAGCTCACGAATAGAGCACCGATGTGGGACTAAGTTATTGAAGAGGAAGATATCCACCATTGAAGAAGAACACTTATGACAACCTTTTCTGATTCATTGCTAAATCTCATGAAGCATCTGTACAGGAATTCTCTACAGAAATAACAATACGAAGTAAAAGGAGGCAATACATACCACTGATAGTAGGAAAGCCTGTAATGTAGTCTCAGGTTCTCTCATGACACGATAATGCTTGACAAGAAATTCAAGAAATTCAAGAGCTAATTTTTTCCCATCATCCTGTGGAATGTTCAAACAAAGTAAAAAACTAACATTTTTAAAGTCAAGTAATTCAGTTGAAATATGAATTAATAGTCATATACAGGTAGATTGCACAAAACTATACGATTAGAAAACATGTTGAGTATAGTCATAGTAAACAAACGAAATCAATATCATTAAGTTTGATATAAGACTATAACAGCATAAACATCCAACCGGATCCAGACTCATGCAAACTAGAACCTGCTCCACTCTATAATATTGTATTTCCTCAATATTTTAATACTTGGACCATTGTGCAGTTCAGTGTTCATAGAAGAGGAAGATACATGTTGGGTGAGGACCATGTGGCCAAAGGTTGCTGATGAGATTCACTGTATCACACAATTAAGGTGTTTCCAGTTTAAATATGGGAGAGCATATGATAGTGTTAGTTGATCGATGAGACATTCTTGATATCATTCTAGAAAACAAGAGATTTGGCTACTACATCATGTCTATCTAAAATCCATATCATCAGTTCATCACTTAGACTTGATAAATGGAGCCTCTGGGAGAGCATATGATAGTGTTAGTTGATCTCGTATTTAAATGATTCAAAAGAACTCCAATCGTCCATCTAATACACTTCGACAACAATTTTTGATTCTAATAAATTAAAGATACTTTTCACTATGTTACAAATAGTAGCAAAGTTTTCTGGTATGGAAAACCAACCTTAAAAGGAAGTTTAGCTAGGATTATGTATGCTTGATTCTTCCATTGAGATATTATGTCTAGTACAAAGTTGGGATCTGGATAATCAAGGGTGGCTTTTTAGATATATGCCAAGAGGAGTTAGCATTGCACATTGGGACGCTTTTGGGAACAAGTAATATGAATATTAAGAGAGGAAAACAGAGCTGGATTTACTCAAGGCTATCAAAATAGGGATTTAGCAATGAATCAGAAAAGGTTGTCATAAGTGTTCTTCTTCAATGGTGGATGTCTTCCTCTTCAATAACTTAGTCCCACATCGGTGCTCTATTCGTGAGCTAATTTTTGGTTTCATTTATTTTGATGTGTTCCAGAAAACAATCCCACATCGGAAGATTAATCAAACAATAACAAGTTTATATAGTTAGTTCATCTGTTATTAAATAATTATTTGAAGGTTAAAAAACAAGCTGCTCCAAAAACAAAAAAATACAGCCACTTCAAGTTTAGTACTATTAAAATTTTAAAAATTTTTTTTTTTTTTAAGTCGCTGTTAGTAACAGCGACTTAAGGGGTCCTTAAGTCGCTGTTTCTAACAGCGACTTAGGGCCTTTTAATTTTTTTTTCTCCTCATTCGCTGTTACTAACAACGACTTAGCCGAGGCTAGGCTTGGATGTACGGAAGCTTATTTTGGGACATAAGTTTTCCCGAATCTTATATCTGAAATTAAATTGTTTATTTATCTTATTTTTTTCGATCTTTCACTCTTTAGCCCATTCTATTGCTAGGTAAGATCCGAGTTTTAGCTACCAAAGAAAGTTTATATGAAACCTTTTTACCATGAACTTCTAGCATGGGCTCTTCTTGATCCATTGTATTTTTCAGATTTCTTTAAAAAAAAAAAAAAAAACAAATAAATGCCGGGTTTCCTATGCCCTAAACGAATACGGCCGTTTCAAATACTTTGAGAGGTGAGACGTTTAACTAAACCCTGAACAACGGCGAGACCGGCAACAAAAACGGCAATCATCACTTTGTGTCTGCAAATCCACCATAACCAAACCAACACCAGCTACAGCTAGCTTTCCTCTAATGAAGATCAGCCGAAAAGGAGGAGGAATTAACAAGAAATCTGGGATTAGGAAGCCACACCCAAAACATGTTGGTCCCAAGAAGAAGATCAATAAACCCAAAAGCAACAACAAGAACAAGAGTAAAATGGAAGTAGAATTGAAGAAGAACATACCTGAAATACAAAAGCCTGAAAAGCCACCCACCAAATCCAAACTTATTACTTCCCAACATTTATCACCTTCTGAGCACCGTTCTTTTTTTATTCACCAATTCGAATCTGCAAATGACACTAAGCTCTCTTCCCTCGAATTGGAATCCATTCAAGGTTCTTTACTTTTACCCTCTACTTGTTATGCTTGCATTTTTGTTCATTTTGTTTGTTTTGATGAATTTGAATTTGTGGGTTGAGAATTGAGATGATTATAATTGGATTGAATGATAATTGAGAATTATGTGGACGAGCACTAAAATTGGTTTTTGGGATTTAAGTATTCATTTTGTTGAAGAAATGAAATAGAATGGTTAGGGTTATAGCTGAATAAAAAAAAACCAAAACTCACTTTTATTATCGTATCTCAATTCAAGTTTTATGGGGAATTAGTGAATTAGGTAACACGGAGCCCTATGATGTTAATCCATTACAATTGTTAAATATGTTGCAGAATCATACTTTGTAAAGCTGTCTGAGGGTGTTAATCAAGAATCTGGCAATCTAGGGCAACATATTAAAGGCATGTTTGCATCATCATGGAAAAAAGTTCTTTGTGACTCCCAGCTTGTAGAGGGAAAAGTGGAACCAGGGAGCCCATCTGTCTTGGTTATTAGTGCTTCTGCTCTAAGATCATTGGAAATGTTAAGGTTTAAGTTTGTACTTTTGTTTGCGTCAGTTTGATTCAGGAACATGTTTTTTTCAGCAGCACTAGTTACTCTTTCCTGTCATTCGCTTGAAAACTGTAGGGGCTTGCGGATATTGACTAAAGAATGCCAAGCTGTGAAGCTTTTCTCAAAGCATATAAAGATTGATGACCAGGTTACTTTTTTCACCTTCACTTTTCTACACAAATGGATGGCTGAAAATTTCCTAACAAGTGATGACCTTGTAGTAATGTATTTATGTACTCTGATCCTAATTTAATGCAACACTTTGTTAATTTGTAGTAATGTATTTATGTACTCTGATCCAAATTTCTCACTAATATGTAAGAAATTATATAGTTAAGGTGGATCTTGTAAGTTTCGTGTTAAAAAGTTTTTAAATATCGGATTTTATAACTTTTAGATGTACAGAATTATGGATACTAATGAAAGTATTGCTTTGGGTTTTGTAAAAACCCTTATGTCGATTTAAATAGGACCAGAGCAAGTATCAATGTATGATGTACTCAAGTGGAATTGCTACATTTCTATGTAGCATACCTTTCAAATTTGGTTGCTTGAGTTGGAGAGAATGAAACTAAAATTTTAAATTGTGACCCATATTAAAAAAGAAAAGAATTATGTGAGTGAGATTTAGTTATAAAGTTGGGGACATTTGCATAAAAGAAATTTGGGCAAAATCAGTTAAGCATCCCAAATACCAAATGTAGCAAAATCAGTAGGATGAAGCGAGTATTTTGGAGCAAGGATGCTAAATATTTTGTAATTGGTCTGTGGAGGCTTCTCTAGAGGCTTTGGTTTAATGTCGATTTGAAGTTAATTACTTTTTTTAGCAAAATTGCATTGAAGAAAGAAAGCCTTTTTAATTACTTTATTAGCAAAATTACGCAGGAAACATAGTGATTTTTACTCGTCACACTTTTCCAAATTGTTGGCGTTGAATTATGTTGCTTGTGCATTATATCTTTTTGTTTGTGGCTGTAAATGTTGGGGATATGTTGCATCTTATTTTCGTCTTGATTCCTGAAGCTCGTACTAATGTTGCCAAACACCTGAAGCTTAGTTAGAAGTTAATTTTCAATTGAGAATGTCCATTTGGATGATTAATATTCATTATTCTGACATGATATAGGTGACTCATGAGTGAAACATTTCAGAAAATCAAGAATCTTGATCGAATAGTTCTTTCCCAAAGGCTTTTAGCAACACAATTAGTTCTTGAGTTTTATGGATTTTGCACTTTTAGATTATTAAAATTTACAAGTTTCTTTCAACCGTAGGTTAAATTAATTGAGACAGTGCTGGACATAAAATGCAAAGAATGGCTCACTGGCTGATCTTTTCTCCCAATTTTATGTACTTCTAGACTTAAAAATATGGTGTCGATTCTTAAGCTTTAAACACCTCAGATCTCAGATAGAGAATCGTTAGGATATAACTAACAAAACTTCCTTTTCTCCCTATACAAATCTTACGCACAGCTACATTGGTTATGGACAGCTAAACAAAATTTGAATCTTAGAAACATTGTAAAACTAAGCATAATACACCAGAATAATCGTACTGGGCCAATTCAATGAAATCACATAACTTTTTAAAAGCCAAGGGTCTTTTCGATAGCTAAGTAAATGTTAAGTTGTTGACTAAGATAGTAAGATTGAGCAAAGGAATCCAATTTTAAATTATACTGGATTCCATGAAATTTGCTGGACATGCCATTTGAACTCAAGCTCAATTGCACTAATGTGTTTTTGATCTTTTGGATGTGGACTGTTTTGCATTAGTCTCCGTTTGAGGCCATAATGGATACTTTTTTTGTGAGTCAGGCTACTATCCTGTTTTGTTGGTTGTGATTGTATTAATATTCTGTTTTGTGATTGAGTTGCTGTTAATGTGCTAATGTGGACAGTTTTAAATAATTGCAGGTGGCCCTGTTAAAGAATCGTGTTAATATTGCTTGTGGTACGCCAAGCAGGTAAACTGTTTTATCGTTTATTCTCTGTGTGGAATTTATTGTTTATTTGTTTTGTATTTGTTTTTCAACATTTAAGTTTTATTAAAAATCAATTAATTGAGTCTATCCAGAGAATTTACTGGACAGTTGTTAATTGAGCAACTCCGTGGTGGTTTTTTGTTTTAGCACCGCAGCTATTTGTTTTGCTTTTATCTCTTTTGATTTAAATTGTCTAGAAGTGACAGACATATTATTGAATTATCTCTGTAAACTACTAATGTAGTTTTGGTTGTCACCTGCCAAAAACTTCAGGGGTTTTTTTTCCCCTCAAAGTCTTGGTGCCTATTAAAATAAGTTCAAATTTTCTTGTCAAATGTCTTACACATCTTGACATTTTTGACTTTTGTCAACTTAAAAGATGAGTTTATAAGAGTAATATGCTTCATTTCTCTTTTACTAAGCCATGTATGATGTAGTGTAATCAAGAGAAAACACTTAGATTGATTTTATTTGTGGCTACATTCTCAAAGTGAACCGAAACATATTGTGATGTAACAACATTAGGTAATACTAAATCACAAGGACAAATTCAATGATTCGGGGTTTATGCAAGAGACAAGACACTCTCAATCTCCCCTAGTTTAATACTCAAGACACTCAAAATATTAAAGGTATTCTTGGTTTCGTTGGAACAAACACAAAGATGTACAAGAGATAAACACAATTTTATATTTGATTCTATAATGTTCTGATTTTTATTCCACATATGAGATCCTATGTAAATAGCTTTGAATACATGAATTAGGAAGCCCAAAAGCTAGCAAAAATGAAGGGATATTGGCTGAATGAAACACCAAAAGCCAAGCAATGAAGCACCAAAGGTCTTTCATATGAAGCACCAACAGTCCCTTTCTTTAATACCATAATTATGCTGATTTAAGTAGAAAAATATCAGCTATAAAACTGAACAGCCCTATATAAATGCTTAGACTTGATTTTGCTCTTTATTACATAAGACAAAATAAAACATGAAAATAAATAGGCTTTAGTTATAGATCAGTCATGTGCCCCATGCAGCCATGCATGCGTCCACATCAAACATACTCCCTCCATCCCATTTGAATTTGCAGCATTTTCCATTTTGGTCCGTCCCACTTAATTTGCATCATTTCTATTTTTGATGATGGCTCACCACTTTCTTTTAATCTTATCCACATATTTTCACTGTCTTTTAATTTCATCCACACAATTCATTCTCATATAATTTACCAATCACACATACTACTATGAATATTAAGCATACTTTTCTGATTGTGCACATACTCATACAACGAGTGTATATTATAGTTAGGACATGGATGCCATTCTGCTCCTATTAGGATTTAGGAACTAAGGTATGCCCAATTCAGCTAGTTATAACTTCTGATTGAGAAGTAGTTCTTGTAATTCCATTGTGGTGAACGATAAAAATAAGACTCCTTTTGATCTTTTTTTGGCTAAACAAGTAGCAGCTTGATTGGCTTCTCAATAGAAGTGCTATGCATAAAGGACCTTGGAATATGTTTTCGTCAAACCTTTAATGTTAGCTATTATCAGAATGATTTGAGGATGATTCAAATCAGTTTTCATTGCCTCCTTACAAAACCTTTGTGATATTAATCCATAGTCAACTATAGAGCTTATGAGAGCTGTAACTTCAGCTATTGAGGGTGGTAAATTGCCTATATAAGAAAGTAGTGCAACACTTGTTCACTATCACCTTTGTAACAAGTCATTGTAGTAATTGCTGCTGTGAAGATGTGGGCATGCCCATATTGAGATTGATTCAGCCGCTTGGGGAAATCTCAAACCGTGGCAATAAAGATTGTTTCCATCATGTATATTGACATATCAGCCCAATCAACTTCTGTCTGATTATGATTAACATTTAGATACTGCACAGCAAGTAATAATAAAATCTCAATTATCAATTTGCTGCCTTCTCAGCCACACTTTTCTATCTGATTCCTTTACAGGAGTTCTTGAATTGGTTGCTAAACTCAAGAATCCTTTATTTTAGCATACATTCACAGATGTGTCTTATGAATGCTTATTCAATGGCGTAACTACTATCAGGATCATAGATGTAAAAACAGTTTTTTTGGAATGCATATAATAGCAATATTAAAAGCTTTACCTTTTCTGCTCTTAGAAACGAAAGAATCTGATAAGGAGGTCCTAGAGTATTCTTTACGCAGATGTTGTAAAGGATTTTTCTTTCTTTGAATCTAGAGAGGGCACAACATGAATCTGAATTGCATATGGTGAAATCAATTTTATATTAATCAGAATGAGAACTATTCCTTCGGTCTGAGAATTCATATGTTGTCAAAGCTTTCATACACCCTATGCTTCATGTTCATGAAACTTGCTCTTGTCTATAATTTGGATGAATGTCGAATCACTAGTTCCTATTCCATCAACAGTTTATGACTGAGAAAATGTGAAACCACACGTGAACTCTATTTTTCAAAATATAAGTTACCTCATTCAATTACTAAACAAACATAACTAGATTTGTAAGTCTGAAAGATGTATAAAACAAAGTAGAAGTCCATAAATACCCCGTCCCGTTCTGTTTTATCTTGTTAGCTCTATGTCCTTTATTGGCATACTTTTTTGGTCTAGATAGTTATTGAAATTTTAAAGAAAGTATCGACATGCTCTGGTTTTAATGACGACCAGTTTGGTAAAACACTGGTTTTTCAGTTGAATTTGGACATTGATGGCTTTTGTTTGTTAACTGAAAATTTGTTCCTGTATGTCT
The DNA here is from genome assembly GCF_026212465.1 of Amaranthus tricolor. Lineage (NCBI taxonomy): Eukaryota > Viridiplantae > Streptophyta > Magnoliopsida > Caryophyllales > Amaranthaceae > Amaranthus > Amaranthus tricolor. The sequence continues at coordinate 12,077,925 of NC_080053.1, forward strand.
ACTGATTTATTTGCTTATGCTGTAAATTTCTACCATTGGAGTGTGAATAATCCTTTGTTTTGGAATTTTTATGTTTGGGTACATCTTTTGTACATGTAAATCCAAGTAAAACATGTCCTTGAGAGTTGAGATGGTCTCTGAATGCCCATAAATTGCTTTCTGAATAATGTATTTTACATATACAAAATAGAGTTAATTGCTTTCATTTTATTATTCTGTAGTCTTACGAATATTTTTATCGATTTTAGGATTAAGAAATTATGTGAAATGGAGGCTTTGGGTCTTTCACGGCTGGATATTGTTGTTCTTGATATGCATACAGATGTTAAAGGCTTTTCATTGCTTACCCTTCGACAAGTCAGGTTAGAATGTTAGATGCTTTCTATCAATTCAATTTGTTTCTTTCACAACTTTCATGTGCTTTCAAGTTGAATGCTCCAAGGGCCTGCTGTCTGAATCGACACAAAAAGTTGGATTTGATAAATAATGCTCCCTTGCTTGTCTCAATTCTAGGCTCGGCCATGAGTAATTTTCTAGGAGATGGGAGTACGCAGCAACATGGAACTGGATAGGGGCTGGGGGATCTCAATATTGTAGTCAAACTGTTGCTATATAACAAACATTTTGTGGAATAGAAAGAACTGTAAAGGCATATGCTAATCAGTTTCATTCCACTGTTCTTATGTGCTATGCTATATATTTATACATGTTTATTATCATTGTAGGGATGAATTTTGGGATTTGTACAAGACTTATATCCACCAACAGCTTCTTCAAGGCAATCTATGTGTTTGCTTGTATGGTCCGATACCGATTGACAGTGGCGGGAGTGCGAAAACTTCTGAAGATCAATAAACCATCTCTAATTCTTTTTATAATCACCATCTAAAATGTACTTTTTAGTGAACTGGTGTAATTTTTTGTACTTATTTTGATAAAAAAAAGGCAACTTTTTTGCCCTTTTTTCACTGGTATTGATGCTCTTATGCAGTAGGTTGAAATAGGGTTTAACTTATCAGTTGAATGGATCACAATCAATTTTTCAGTTCCCATTCCAATTCATTGGGGAGCATTATATCAAGAAAAAAATTTGGGAGCATTCTTTTTGGTCTATCAAAATGAAAGTTTATTTAAAAGCCTTAAATCTTCTGAATGAAGCACAAAGATGAATTGAGTGATTAGAAAGTCAACCAATTCAAGCACAAGCTTCAATAAGTTCGATCCCTAACAGGTTTGAGTATGCAGCATTGCTTGAGTCGAGTACTTCTCGAGTAAATTTCTACAAGCACATTGAACTAGTCAAGTTTTTCTTGGTCGACCTTCTACAGTTACTATCATTCAATCTTGACAATCAATGTCACCTACTCCTATCTGTTGAAAGTTGATTGAATCAACTCATTCCTTGGCTCGCAGTTGTAACATGGAGTAGCAAGAATTTCAGCTCTGCTGTGCTTTGTTTTCGTTTTTCATTCGGTTTCATGTCGTCCAAACAAACAAAAACATCCAAAGAAAAAAGAACTTTCTCAGAAAAAAAAACATCTGTATTGCTAAAATTAAACAATTGGAAATATCCTACAAGAGACAATCATGCTGTATCAGTATGACTACATGGAATAAATAATAAAAATTTCTACTGAAACTATAATGTTGTATAAGACATTTATGTCAAATGTTGCCTCTTTATGGGTTGATTCCTCTTATGTACTACATATTATATCAGCTGTATAACTCTGAGCTAGAATTGCCACGATTTGATTCTTTCACCATGCTCTGCACAAAAAGCTCTCCAGCTCGATATGATGAACGCACCTACGACGGGAAAGAAAGTCGAAATTAACTTAATAATACCCCATAACATGACAACAAACAAATTATATTACTAAGAAAGTAATCATAGTGGTCCCAGAAAATCTAAGTTGTGGAAGGATGTTCTAGCTTAAACACTGCAACTTCTAATCAACAACCCACTCAAATAAGGACATCTTCGGATTTTACACGAATAAAACAGAAGTATCCTCTAAAGTATAAACATTCAAATAAGCAGGGCAATATGCTTACGAGAGGTCCACTAGCAACGTAGCGGAAACCGATAGCTTCTCCATACTCCTTCCAGAAAGCAAACTTCTCCGGAGTGACATACTCTTTAACTGTGAGATGCAATGGTGTCGGCTGTAACAGTAAAACCAATATAAGTTCTAAATCAAAAGACAAAGCAGATGAGATGCCCAGGATGAACAAAATGTGATACTCCAACATTTTTCCGATAGGAAAGAAAGTAAACGACTAAAGATTTGGAACAAGGGGGTTCAAAATATAAGTAATATGATTTTTTTTTCCGATAACTAGAGCACAAATCCAATTAAGACATGGAGAGAGCATAGGCATTTACACCTGTAAATACTGTCCGAGTGTAAGAATATCAACATCAATGGCCCGAAGATCAGCCAAGGCTTCCTTTAATTCATCATCAGTTTCCCCAAGTCCTAACATTATAGATGTTTTAGTAATCATTCCTTCCTTGCTAATTTTTGCATGCTTCAGTACGGACAAGCTCTGTTCATACCTGTCTCAATGACTCAAATCACTCAACAGATGAATTCATGTATCATGGACAAGCAAACACTATCTGAAACTACACGTTGGGTAGGGTATGACCATAGCAACGGATTTTTGATAAAAAGAAATAAGTATAGCGTAAAACTTACTAGCCAACATTCCTTGAGTGTGTTCACATAAAGAAAGAGGAATAAAAATAGAGCAGGGAAGATTTGGGGGGGGGGGGGGGGGGGGGGGTTGGAGTAATGTTCCAATTTCTCACAATATATGAAAGAGTTATTACTCCATTTCATGTCCCAGCAATTTGGAAAAAAGAATCGAAATAAACTATTAGATTAATCATAAACAGTTGTAAATATCTCATTCTTCCATTTTTATAGTAGCTATAAAAACCATATACACGTACAACAATGCCAAAGCCTTAATCTAACATATGGGATCAACTATATGAATCAAAACAAATTAACGTGAGAGATCGTCAGCAAGAAAGATCATATTTGAGTGGCCTATTCTAATACTAATCTACAACTAAGAAAATCAATTTCAATGATCATCCTAGTATTTTGAATGTTCTCCTCATTCCTATATTTTCCTAAAACTAAATAGTATTCTTTCTTTTTCTTTATTGCAATCTTTACTTCTACATTCCATGTGCCCACACTCCCATCACACCCTTTAATTATCCTAAAATGTCCTTAGGTGCACAAGTGACGATTCTTCATATCCGCCCAAATTGAATTTGCATTCTCCTCGCATGTCCAATCAGCTTTTAAGAAAATATCGTACTTTGTACCAACAAAAAATTTACCTTCCATCTTTCAAAATTCTACTCGATTGCGTGCAAACATCAAGAATTTGTAAGATGATTCACCTCGTTAGACCTTACACTATAGTATCCGCAGTATTCTGTACCATTTATCCTATTGGAACAGTTTTTAATTTGTTCCATTCATGTGTACAAGAATAAAAAAATATTTCTGACGCCTTTGCCCTTAACCTTAGAAAGAGAAAAGATGAGGAGAAATATAAACCACATAAATCATGGTCACTTTGGTTCTTCCATAGTTCCATTGAACTTTTTAACCAAAAATGGTATTTAATTATAAAAAAGCCAAATGGAAGATACTTAGCAGACTAAAAAAGGACGTATTACATAACGGTAACAAATATGTCAGATTATATTTCAAAAAACCATAGATTAGAAAGCTCCGATGCCTTAGTCTAATCAATCAAATAGGCAAAGTCCAAAATTTTGTTGGATATAAGAAGCCCCCACAAATAATTGTATTTAATCTAGCAGAACATCCTCCAAATTTTTCCTTCATGAGTCATAACTATCAATGATCATCGATGAGAAAGATTGAAACAATTAAGCAATTTTAACAAAAAAAATGAAAAATGAGCTTCGGGTAAACTTAATTAAAAAAAAAAGTGTTTTTATGTCCGAAGCTAAGGTTGTGCGTTCGCAATTATTGGAAACAAAAAAACTGGTCAAAAAAAAATCAAAATTGTTTGTTTGCAGTAACCGCGAACAAAAGGAGACAATGTCATAACGTTAGAAGGGACGGAAAAAGTGAAATTCATGTTTGTTTGCAGTTACTAACAATGTTTTTGCTTTTTTCCGCCCTTTCTAACGTTATGACATTGTTTCACTTTTGTTCGCAGTTATTAAGTGCGAACAAACAATTTTGACTTTTTTTGACCAATTTTTTTGTTCGCATTTATTAACTGCGAACATACCTAACCTTAGGCTCGGACATAAAAACGCTTATTTTTAGAATTAAGTTTACCTGAAGCTCTTTTTTTTTTTTGTTAACATTGCTTAATTGTTTCAAATTTCCATCGATAATTCATATAACTTAACCATTCTGTTGCTCCTCAACGACGTGATCATAATATACTTTCTTATTAGGGAAATTTTACATCTATATTCTTGGAAATAATTGTTGTATCAGTCCCCCAATTTTCAACAATATTTCATTACTACAATGCCATTAAACGTCTCCTAAGTCCTACCTAGGATGGGGTTGGCAAGGTCAGATGTACGCAATGCCAGTAATTAATTCCATGCAGTCTGAATCTCATAGGCCATTTGGTATGGCGTAAATGTTAAGACAGAGTTGGTAAGGAATTAGTTAGTTGGTACAAGAACAATTAACATCTTTACTATTGCCCAAGAAATGTTTATGTCCTTCGCTCAACTCGAATTCCTTTCTCAACAAAATCCATCTCTTTCTTTCTCCCTGGGCCTTCATCTCTCACTCTTATCCAGGGTAGAAGAACGTCTAACCATATATATTGACTTCACATGTTATGTAGAAGCAATCTACTAGGCATCTGGATTAGATTGGTATACACGGTAGAAAAACATAGACATTTAGTGAAGGCAGTTTCAATAAGTTGACGCTGACAACATAAAAACACAAAATTTACCCTGCCCGTGGATCTCTAACTATTCGCTGAAGCCGCTTGACAGTTTCGATATTGTGAGCAAAAACATCTAATCCCGAATGCACCAGTGTATCTACAGCCTTCAAGTCTCCCCTAAAATCAGATGTTAAACATTCTACCATGATTTCAGGCTTGAGTTTCTGCACATCATATATTTCCTTGTCAAGCCTCTTTTCTCTCTTCGGAAATATCAGCCAGAATAAAAGAAAACTTAAGTAACAATTTTAGAAAGTTCCATCTACCTTCAGTGCATTGACGGTCTGAGCAAAATGGCCGCTTCCACCATCAAGCAAATCATCCCGATCAACACTCGTTAAAACAATGTAATCAACACTGCAAAGCCAATGGCCAAAATAATATCAGTTAACGAATCATGACATCAACTATCTGAAATAAAAACTGTTTGTGGTTTTTGAATTGAATCCAATTTCCCCAAAATAAGAACCTTTTTCCAGCAAAAAGTAAGCCTTGAAAAGGTTCAAAAAAGATCCACATTAATCATGTCTACATTCAGCTGATCTGATATAAGTGAGGGGCCATGGTCCTCCTAAATCTTACTTTCTTACTCCAATTCTATCTACATAAGTCTAACGTGTACGTCAATTATTTTAAAAACAAAATCATTATCAAGTTGCACTGCACATTAGTATTACAGTGGACAGAAATTATAGTGCTATAAAGCTAAATCTTCCTAGCTTAAACGATGGCATTACAGAGATGTAAAGGTCCAAGCAAAAGCATTAGTGCACCCTTAAGGGTTTTATTTTTGCATATTTCAAAAATAAAAATTTGACAAGGACATTACAACTCGAATTCATTTAACATTGAATAAGCTTTTACAAGTTCTTCACAATTGCATAAGCCTACATTATACAGCATCCATTAAATTATCAAGCTCCTAATCACAAATATAAAAGATAGCAGTCACCGAAAACCATTTAAGGGGTTGTCGGTATTAATTAGTGGGATGGGTAATGGAAAGTTAGTGTAATTTTGGTAGGAAAATATCTTGACAAGTTTAATGGTCATACTTGTTCTACTTCAATCATCTCATTTTCTTCGTATAATCCATTCCAATGCGTTACCATTTGAAGGGTTGGTATTAGATGGTAATAAAAAATTATAAGCAAAAAATCTCTTTTATGATCAAAGTTTCGTCACCATAGGAATGACTTGGTATATTTCCTGAAAATTTACACTACAAATCATTCCTATTACCATCATTTAGTACCAACAACTAAACAGGCCACTAGTGTTAGCCTGTAAGGTTCTAAGCACTTCTTATATTATATATATGGTCGTTTTACTTTACAAGTTAGTTTCTTTTATCTTTTTATTCCCAGTACTATGTTTGTGTCAAGTGCGTGTCTACTAAGGGTTACAAGCTAAATTTCATATTAACCACCTTGTAAAGTATTGACTAATTGATAAAAATCTCTTTTGACTCTACATGAAAGTGTATATTGTTCCCCTTAGCATGCGAGTTACACATATCCATCCTATAGTGGGCTCCAATGTGACGGCTACGTTTTGCATGCATCTTAGTGCTTTTATTTGTTGAGCACAAATAAGCCTTAGGCACACTTGGCTTGTATTTTAGTTGACAATAGACAAAGCTCATACGTCTAAAGTGTAGAATAGAATGGACCGTAAAACCATTCTACCCTCTAAGAGACTTTCATGGGTCAGTTCTTGTTATTGCACAACCAACGATGAGTGAGATCAAACCTCATAATGCGAGCGTGGAAGTGAGAGTGCATTTACTTTAAAGCATCAAGCTAGAGAAGTTCTCCGCCCAAAAAAAACAGATCTATGGTTGCTAGAGACCTCGGTCACAAAGCTCATGACAAAAAGCGAATCCACCTCAAGGAAGTAGGTTTCCACACTAAAAGTGAGACTGAACCACTTGTGTAGCGAAGAAAAGGCCACTCAAATCCACGAAAGAAACTCTTAGGAAGTGGGGAACTTCATCACATGGATCAATACTTCAGAAGTTGTCAAATGGGAAACAACCTAAAGGTATCTACTTTTAGGCACTGTTCTTGGGAGACAAAACACAGCTATGGTGCACACCAAATATCCAAATTTCACAACCAACAAGATTTGGGAGATAATGCAAAGTTATGGTGGCAGACCAAGTATCCAGACATCATGACCAACAAGAATAAGACAAAAATTTTGGTATGCATATAAGAAATGGACCAACTATCCAAAAGAGTATGTATTCTACTACCATGAAGTTGATAGATATCAAGCACATTAGTTTTCTTAGGGATCATGTAAAAAGGTAAGGATATGTAAGACTTGACGAAAGAAATCGATAGTTTAACTTTAACAATTGTTTGAAAGAATGGGCTAAGAGAGAGTAGTAGAGCCACTTTGCCCCATTGTCTCCGTAAAATGAGGATGAACCTCAATCAAATGTTTGAGTTTCTATTAGCAGGCACACATTAGATGTGCTTGTTGAAAACAAAGACAAATTCACAAAATCCAAAAAGTCTTGGGAAAGAGAACACTAGCTTATATAGCTAATAAATTTCCCGTCCCACAATATGAAAGTGGGCATGCTTAACTCTAGATAATTCTGCTTCATACATTTATGCCACCATATTTAAGGAGAAAAATCAATAAACTCAAACAAAAAAATCACTTAATACTAGTTAAAGAAATGGAATGCATAATTATAAATGAAAGTACATCAATTACAGTGCAAACATAAAGTGGATAGTTTGCAAGAAAAGTTATGGAACAGAAGATACCCCCAACTAGCAACAGCCATGGCTGTATTTTCTGGTTCCTTAGGATCAGGAGGTGGTGGATTTCTACTAGTTTTAACAGCGCAAAATCTGCAACCACGAGTGCATGTATCACCAAGAACCATGATTGTTGCTGTTGCAATTCCATCTCCCCCTCCATTCCAACACTGTTATGTAAATTCCAAGAAGAAAACACACATCATCTTACACTTGCAATGCTAATTGTTCTGATATAGTTACTCACTTTGATAAAAAGGCATTCCCACAAGTGCGGGTTGAACAATAATATTATGTAATATATACCCCTAAATAAGGATATACCTTCATTATATAGGATACAATAAATATTATTGTTTCGAAGTACTTATAAATTGTATGAGTAGTAATATATGTACTTTAATAGGGATATTCCATATGGTAGCCCTCAAGTTTGGCGAAACATCAGATGTGGCAATGATTTAAGTTTTGTCCACATGGTAGCATTAAACTAGAACATTTAAAAACATTGTAGCATTGATTCATTTCCATTTCCATTCCCCTACATTTCAACCCAATATTCTTATTGTTGATTTCCATTCCCCTTTATTTCTCATTCCTTCATTAATGGCAGCCCTTACCTCTTACCCTCATCTTTTTGCTGCTTCTCCTCGAAAACCGTGATTCTGTCTCTCCTCCCTACTTTTTCCTTCTGCTCCTGCTTCCCCTCGACCCTAGTACTTCGCTTCTTCTCCCATCCTTCAAGAAAGGTGTCAAGATCGTTAGCTCTTACAATAAGAAGGGTTAGGATAAGGTTAAGAATCTCCATAAGTGAATTTCTCTTTGTTTTAGAATTTTAATTTTCAATTTTGATTATGAAGGTAAATGTTGTTTTTGGGTGGATTTGATTTTGATTAGGAGGGTATTAATTGCATTGGTTTGAACCTTTTGCTAGATTATGTCTTAATGTTAGAAATTACTTATTCATTTGTTTTTGAAAATTGGCTAATAGAATGAATTTAGTTCGCATACAAATGGTGTGACTGCTTAAATGAATAAGATCAACGCCAAAGCCTTGCAAAATCTAATTGGGAAGAAGCTAAAAAGAGGTTTGTGCTTTCTGCTAACATTGATTTCAGCATTTGCAGAATTCGATTCGCACTAAGGATGTAATGTTTGCAAATTTTGGGTTCACTAGAAATGTGGGCTCTTGATTTAGGTTTTTAGGGATTAGGGGTTTCAGTCTCTTTATTTAATTGTGATGTACTGATTTGGATAATTCCAACTTGATAGAAAAATGGTGGGAACTTCTTATGTTGCCCAATTTAAGGCAATGCTTGAGCATCTTAAATCTATGTCTCTATTTTGGAAATCTCAACCTTGTGGCATATTTCTCAATGTAAGGACCTTCATTCTTGCTGCAAGAACTTTATAGCTTATTTCCTTCATTGGTGTATATTCGGTATCTTAGGATGGGTGCTGGGAAATTTTCTCGAGTGCTGGGAAATTTTCTCGAGTGCTGGGAAATTTTCTCGAGTGCATACGAGCGAGGCCAAAATACCCTAAAAAAACTTGTATTGGTTTGTGGGACTGGTATACCGCCTCCATAGATAGTCATCCACGATTAGATGGGCCAGGGTGTTACATTGTTGTATATGCTATCTTAGTCATTCAGAGACTGTAAAAGTTACTAAGGTTGGACAAAATTTGGTCTAAACCATAAACCAAACCACAATTTAGTTAGCCTACGGTCTAAGAGTCCGTTTTTTCTTGCAATTGACATTTTGGCGATCTAGTTGCAGTTTACAAAAAATTTAAACCGGAAATTGTATTTTTGAAAACCCATAACAATGAGATAGCATTGAGTAATTGTTATCAAACTCTCTTCAATTGAGATTGACCCATCTCAATACTTTATGCTCTACTAGGCCAAATATCTCTCTTTGTAGCAAACCCACATTTCTTTTCATCACAGTAAGTCCTCCAAACTCATTTTTCCAACAATCATTTTCTCTTAAATTTCACTTCTTTCTGCTCTTGTTTTTCACATTCTACAGCAATCTCACCAACCCCGAAGTCATGTCCTTCACAATCACAAGCTTAGGAGTTGCATGCTCAATGAAGAATAACACTAGTGACTAGACTATAGTAATAGTTATGCTTTCTTTGGAAGACAAAATGAAGATGCCATTTTAGTATAGTCCATTATTGTAAGAAACTAAAGAACTTAAATAAGTATAAAAAAAAAAAAAAAAAAAAAAAACAACAGAGAAAGATACCTCTCCAATGTTGGGACATTGGGCTTCTTCACAAACCGTATGGAGATTCAAGCGAGACAGAGACTCCTTGACTTGTTGAAACTTGTTACCTTGAGGAGCTTTTTGCCTCAACCATTTGGGTTTTTCCACAAGTGGGTCCCTCCCTGTATGTGAGGTCATCGTCCCTACCCTTGTTTTTCCTTCCGATTGCAACAATGGTGATGAATTGGGCATTTCACACCTGAAACTGGGAGGTCGATAACAGCGATTACTCATCATGTAATGGAAATCGAGTATTTGCATTGACATTGGAGATTTCAATTTCATCAGAGTTGGACTCATTCTGGTGAAAAGCGTGAATTAATTAAAAGCCTTCAGAATCCACAGAGATGATTTTGATCACCTGATCTGCCTAATTTCAATGTTTTAGCAATGGTATTGGTATTGCTTTGCAACATTGGGAATTCCGCCAGATACACACAGAGACAGAACACAACACTAAAGTGGTCCATTTCATTGTTTAAAAATAATAACAATGTGAAAATAATAATAATAATAATGTGAAATATATAGGGTGATGTAAAATAGCAAATGATATTTAAATGAGATAGACCAATATTTTTAGAATTATTTTTAATTATAAAGAAATTCTATATGTAGCATTGAACTTTCATGAAACGTTAGTGATAATATTTTTTAGACCTGATCATGGGCGGCCCGGCCCGAAAAAGTGAGGGTTTGGATACCAAAATATGGCCCGATGGACGGGTTTGGGATTGACATTTGGCACGCAGTGTGGCCCAGCCCGACCCAAAAAGAAGTTAAAGAGCTAAAATAAAAATATTAAATAAAAGAACTAAAATTCAAGCCTAAAATATGGCCGAAGTAGAAGAAATACAAGATTATGGCCCAAGAAGTAATATCACTAAATCACTAAAACCCTACTCTCACTCTCAAACTCACTCACACCTCTCATTGCTCTCAAACTCACGCCTCTCACTCTCAAATTCTCAATCTGAAATCTTAATCAAGGTAATTCTATTTAGTATTTTAGTTCCATATTTGTAGTTTAGTTATTTTTTATGAGTTTCTGTTAATGTGAAATATGAATTTATATTGTCATGGACTCATGGTTATGGTAAAATAAAATCTGAAATCTGAAATATGCAAAGTGCAAATGCTTGATTTTGGTTTTATGTTCATGCTAATTTATATTGTCATGGGTAATTTTATTTTTTTAAAAGTAAATCTGAAAAAAAAATTTAACAAAATTTGTACAGTGTAATTTCATTGGAATGTAGAAACATGAATTGTTGAAAGATGCAGGATTTATATATTAAAATTGGAGTATTTCTTCATTAGTACGAAAACCATTATATGTTTGAAGTTGATAGACACGGTGAAATGGAATTAGATTTGTCGGTTGGATTCCATTTGGATGAATAAAACCAAGCATTGATAAACTGCAAGTCAAGTATGCTCTATGTGCTTGGAATTTCTGAAGGATGAATAAATACCAACCGTTGGATTCTATGAGGATGAATAAAAACCAAGCTGGCCAGAGTCGGCATAGGTGAGTGGCGTAAATGTGGGGTGTGGGTTTTGGTCTTTTAGTGCGTGTCTTTTTATCTTGGCAGCATTTACCTTGCTTTTCTTCTGATCAGTGAAATTAGTTAGTAGTTAATTGATCCTTACTTCCTTGCTAGAATTGCTCCTCCGAAATTCTACACTGCCTTTCCAATTCTCTTAGCTTTTCTTCTTAAACCAAATAACTTGAACCATCTTCTGTGTCCAGAAAAGGGAAATGTGACCAACAATCTGATTTGGGTTGTCAGATTTCTGATATATTTTCCTTTAATTAAAAGTTCTAGTTACTCATGGTGTTATATATTTCTGATATATTCTATTCTTTATTATCTTATTAACTTATTTGTTATTAGTTTGTTACTTTATTAGTTTATTTGTTCCATTTATTATTCTGAGTTGTATTTCTTGATTAGTTGATTGTAGTACTTGATCTGAAAATAATGGAAAAATCTGCAAATAGCAAAAAGCGTCTAGTGGAAGATCTTGAAATTCTTGATGATGTACATGATGACGAAGAAGAAGATAAAGGGGACATACGGAATCGTCGATCAATTGTTTGGAATGAGATGAAGAGGATTAAATTAGATGATAAAAGCAAAACAAAAGCAAAATGCAATCACTATAAGCAAGTTATTACAGCAAAATCTCGAAATGGAACCTCTCATTTAAAAAGACATCTTGAAAAGTGTGTTGCTAAAAATCATAGGTCGATAAAAAACTTCATGATAAGGACTGAAACCACTTCTCAAGGACAATCCATGTCCTTAAAAAAATCCTAAAATAGATCCTGAAGAACTTAGGAAAGCTATTTGTATGTATGTAGTTGTTGGTGCTCATTCATTTTCAACTGTGGAAGAGCCCGGCTTTAAAAACATGCTTGCTGTTGCTTGTCCTAGTTATAAAGTTTTGAGTTGACACACACTTAGAAGGGATGCATTGAAGCACTATGATGAGGAAAGAAAAATTGTGGAGTTAGACATGCAAAATGCATTAGGAAGGATTTTTTTTACTTCTGATAATTGGAGAAATGATCATACACAAGATGAATACATTTGTATAACTGCTCATTGGATTGATAGGAATTGGAAGTCGCAAAAAAGAATCATTAGATTTGGAGTTTTAACACCTCCATTTGATGGTATTACTATAGCGGAGGATGTTTGTCTTTGTTTGTCCAAATGGAAAATAGATGGTAAAATAGGTTCTTTTACATTAGATAATGCGACCTACAATAATACAATGGTGAGTCAAATAAAAGAGACAACTTGTGAGGAATGGTAAAGGACTTTTGTTCTCTGGTGACTTTTTCCAAATTCATTGTTGTTGTCACATCATAAATTTGATTGTACAAGCCGGTCTTAGACTTATTGATGATGTTGTGGAAAAGATTAGATCAATTGGCAAACATTTTAGGCATTCAGTACCTAAGAGAAAGAAGTTCTACCAGATTACTCAACAAACTTATCATTTAGATGGTAAGAAAAGAATCTGTCGTGATTGTTGTGTTAGGTGGAACTCAACTTATTTGATGCTTGATCGTGCTCTTTATTTTAGGGCGGTCGTTGATCATGTGGTGGAAAAGGATATTGAAATAAAAATGTATTTACTTGATGATGATGAGTGGCACAAAGTGTTGGTGATTCGTGACTTTTTAAAGGTTTTTTACAATATCACTAATGAATTCTCTGCCTCTACAACACCAACTTCAAATGTTTATTTCAAGGGGGTTTGGGATATTCAATGCATGCTACTTGAAACTGCAAATGGTCCTCATTCATTCTTGTTTAATATGGTAAAAGATATGCAAAAGAAATTTGACAAGTGTTGGTTGGATTATAATATGTTATTGTCTTGTGCTTGTGTTTTGGACCCTCGTTATAAGCTTAAATTTGTTGAGTATTGTTACACCGTTCTTTATGGAGAAATGATAGCTAAGGAGAAAGTGGCGGAAGTGAGAGCCATTTTGTGTGACTTGCTAAAGGAGTATAGGGATGTGGATGGTGAGGAGAAAGTGGCAAGGTTGGTGGGGAGACAAATATGCATGTTCCTATTGGTAGTGATAGGATGGCTAATTATAGCAGTTGGATGACTGGAAAAGAACAAAGTGTGGTGAAAAAATCACAACTTGATCTTTATTTGGAGGAAAAGAATATTGATCATAAGAGTCCTCTTGATGGTTTATGTTGGTAGAAAAATAGTGGAGCACCTAGACATCCACAACTTGCCGCATTAGCTCGTGACATCCTAGCTATTCCTATATCATCCGTTCCCTCCGAGTCGGCTTTTAGTATGGGTAAGAAATTGATTAATCCTTGGAGGGCTTCTCTAACATCAATGATGATTGAATCTCTTGCTTGTTATGAAGATTGGCTACGTGCAAAGGGTTTATGTTTAGGTAAGTTATTATTTTGCTTTAATGTATAATTAATTAGTTACATATTTTGATTATTTCATATGCTAACACTTTTTTTCCATATTGCATCAAGGTCGGTCTACCATTTTTAATGCTGAAGAGGAGGTAGATCGTGAAGATGACGATTGTCAAATCATTGGTTGAGGATCTATTCATTATTTCATTGGTTTACTCATTTTTTTACTAGCTTGTTCGTGATTTGCATTTTGAATTTGTTTTACATTATGTATAATATGCAACAATTGTATTTGTTTATTTCAATTATTTGTAATTTGTGTTTTAATTATGTATAATATGTAACAATTGTATTTGTTTATTTCAATTATTTGTAATTTATGTTTTTAATTATGTATAAATAATATATAACATAGGCCCGTAAGCCCGCAAAAAAGCCCACATATTACGGGTTTGGGCAGGAACTTTTAGGCCCGCACTTCGGCCCGGCCCGGCCCGCATCAATGGGCTGTTTTTTCCACCCGGTCCGGGTCGGTGTTTGATCAGGTCTAATGTTTTTGTAAGATTTTTCCACATGGTAACATCTAGTTTATGCCTTATCCAACTGCCGTAACATTTTCCGTCAAATTCTTGTCAATTTCCGTTTAATTCACCATTTGTAACACCCCGCCATTTTTTTACGTCATTATTTATTTGTAATAATATTTTTTTTAGAGATTTTTTTATTTTAATAATTATTTTGAATTAGTTTATATCAATTATTTAGAATTGTATAAGAATGCCTACATATTTATATTAAGAGTAAATTTACAATTACTCAAAGATAGATGTTCAAATTAAACTTATACTTGTAATTCAAAATTTGCTAGCATATTGAAAGTTGTCTTAATTTGGGCTTGTAAGTAAATATATGATTATATAAATGGGTTAGAGCTTTGAATTAGGAAAAATAGAAATAAATAAATAAATAAATAAAAACCCCTAAACCCTTACTCCTCATTTTCCATCTCTTTCTCTCTTCTTCACCTCTCCTTCCTCAACACCAAGAATCATCCACCACCACCACCACCAGCTGCAGGCAGCTGCCACCACCAGCTATCACTGCCGGCCACCAGCAGCCAGCACCGCCGGTGGTCCCTATTGTATGTAATACATTATTTTATTCAATCTTATGTCTACGTATTCATAGTAATATAACGATGCAATGTATATAGTTAAGTTTTGTTCCTTAGAACATACTTTGTATTAAATATAGTGTGAAAAGTGTATGTTGTGATTAGATTAGAACTATTGGTGTAGTAGTAAGCAAACCTAAAATTGAAATTGTTGCATTTGGCTAATTAGCATGATAACATAAACTAGAACTTGCTCTAATGGTAGTAGTGTACTTTCTTTTAGAGTAAGTGACTCTTATATGAGGTTAAGTAGACTTATTAGTCATACTTTGAATGTGCATAGGTGCTTAGTTCATAAGATAAGCTTAAGAACCTCATATTTGATGGTTGTGATAACTTTTTGTCTTGCAGTTGCAATTACAGGTACGCACACGCGGTAACAAACTCTTATATGCTTATGTTTCAAAGTATTAGCAATATTTGCGACTCTATGCATTGTATTATATATATGAAGTAATAGAGTAAGCATTGTACATGAATAGCTATTGATTGCATATCTCTTGAACTTAGAATGGTATAGACGCAGAGCTCTAAGGTAATATTAGATGTTAAGCATAATTCCCATATTGATAAAATTTCATTATGTTTACTTGGAGTCAGAATGATTCCTTTATATATGAGTTTGAGTTTATGTTTGAGTTACCGGTGGGTCTTGCAAACCCCCTGGTTCTCCTTGAAAGCAAAAGTATGTTTGAGTCGGTGGGTCTTGCAAACCCCATGGTTCTCATTGAAATCAAAAGTATGTTTGAGTTATCGGTGGGTCTTAGTTCTTGCAAACCCTATGGTTCTCATTGAAAGCAAGATCATGTTTGAGTTACGGGTGGGTCTTTTAAACCCCATGGTTCTCATTAAAAGCAAGAGTATGTTTGAGTTACCGATGGGTCTTACAAACCCATGGTTCTCATTGATAGCAAGAGTATATTTGAGTTACCAGTGGGTGTTGCAAACCCCATGGTTCTCATTGAAAGCAAAAGTATGTTTGAGTAACCGGTCGGTTTTGCAAACCCCAAGGTTCTCATTGAAAGAAAAAGTATGTTTGAGTTACCTGTGGGTCTTGCAAACCTCATGATTCTCATTGATAGCAAGAGAATGTTTAAGTTATTGGTGGGTCTTGCAAACCCAAAGGTTCTCATTGATAAAGAGTTGATTCATTGGTACAAAATTTATAGTGAGAAGTGCCCTGTGGGTCATGCGAACTCCAAGGGTTTTCCTTCATAAAAAGATTACGCCTATATTAAGATACCTTATAAGAGTTAAGAATCCCAAGGATATATTATAATTGTACTTACTTTAAGGAAGACAAGCTTTTTCAGGTTAAGCGTTTAGTAGCCTCTTGGTGCCCTTAAATGAGTTGACAATACGCGTGTTTATCAGTGTTTATGCTTTTGAAAAGAGGAGTGTTGAGACTTACATTCCACCCAAGAACGCATTATTCGGGTTGGAAAGGAAGAAAGGAGATTAACAAGTACAAATGGGTGATAAACGGCCATTAGTTGTGCTTATGTCTTATGAAATTATATTTATATCGTGGTATAACATAATGATATCTAGTAAGTTAGCCTTACTATATTTGGTGTTAGTTACTGACGTGTACGTGTTTGTGTTTATGTTTGATTGTTTTACGACTTTTATGATTGTTCTGCTATGATACATTGGCCTTTGGTCTGATGTTGAGCAGCAGGAGGATCATAGACTGGCGTACCAAGTATCTGGAGCATCTTTTGCATTGCTTTGGGGGAGTGTGGAGTGCGAAGCATAACTCGTGTTATGCAAACACCTTTTGATTTTGTAGTTATTATGTCTTTTCCAAACTTTGTCCGTATATGTTTTTGATATGAGGCCTTGTGTCCTCCTTTGTATTATTTAAATTTTTTGTTGCGTAGGTTATGGGTTTGTATTGTTTAAATTTTTTTTATTATTTTTTTAAAACTCAAGCGTCAACATTGGAACCACGATCCATGCTTGTTATGAAGATTTGAGGAGCCGACGATGAATCATTCCGTCGTGGTGCGAGTTATTAAAGCGATGATGCATTGGATGAGTTTGGTTATTTTATTGTGTTTTATATTCCATCACGTCCTCGATTTAGTCGAATTCATGCCAAAATTTCTACTCACATTTATAAGGTTTCTAATTATTTTATTTATTTTATTTTAATATAACACCCGAACTACCTTCCGTCTTTTGCGGTTTTGGTTCCGTATAAGGGGTCGGAAATTCAGGGGTGTTACACCATTTTAACGTTTCTACCTTTATTAAGTGTTGCTTCTTGTCTTTATAATTTGCCCTAAATATTTGAGAGCGTTGATGAATTAAACGACGACTTAAACGTCAAAATGGTGAATTAATCATTTGAGAGCATAAAAATGGTTTAAGACAAATCATAAAGACAATAACTAACACTTAATAAAAACCCGTGCAATGTGTGATTTTTAAACATGTTATTATTTTCAGAAAAATAAGACGAATTAAAATATTAAATGGAGGTGAATAACAAAACAATTATTTATGGAAGTATATTGTAAGTGGAACAAAAAATTAATATAAAGAAATAAAAAATAGGTGGTTAATAAAGATTTATAGGTTTTAAACTCATTGTTACTCTAACTAAAATTATTATTCTGAAGGGCAATTATTGAAATTAACAATGAATGGTTATTAGTCAATAATAATGAATTGTTGAATAATTGGTATTGAACATAGACGATCCATGAGTTTATATTTCTCTCTTTTCAGTTTAAGAGAATAGTCTTTAAAAAGACGATTTTAATTGTAATTTATGTTTGTAATCAAAAAATTTATTTTATTTCATAGCTATTACAATAAAATTTTTTAATTACATAATTATTACTAATCAAAATCACATTTATATCCTCTCTAAAATAATAATGTAATCCAGTAACATCAATGGTTTTTAATACATTGTTATTGAGTGATTATAAATGTTTGTTTAGTTTCTTTTTATATTCATTATCAGTTATAAAATCAAAAATAGAATTGGAATAATTTTGCACTTATTTAATTAAAATAATTATTAATTTCTTTCCTTAAATGCATAATTGATAAAGAAATACAAAATTGATAATTGGAAAAGAAATTGACATATTAATGGTAGTTAACATGTTTTCATTGACTAATAACAAATATCAGTTTATTTACCTTCTATATTTACTTTGAATTTCAGAATTATAAACGCAATGAATTACTTGTGTAACTATTTATTTGAAATAATCATTTATTTCTTTCCTTGTTTTTAGAATTGATACTTGGATAAGGAATGCATTGTCAACATTATCAATCCAATTAAAAAATAACACATGTCACAAGCTTCCTAGGCCTGCTACAC
Organism: Amaranthus tricolor; assembly: GCF_026212465.1. Taxonomy (NCBI): domain Eukaryota; kingdom Viridiplantae; phylum Streptophyta; class Magnoliopsida; order Caryophyllales; family Amaranthaceae; genus Amaranthus; species Amaranthus tricolor. The sequence continues at coordinate 12,096,398 of NC_080053.1, forward strand.
TTTTTATAAATCAAAATTAATAGATTGTGTGATTCTATATTTACTTTGAAATTTAGAATTATAAACGGAAATGAATTATTTGTGTAATTATTTATTTGAAATAATCATTCATTTCTTTCCTTGATTTTAGAATTGATAATTGGATAAGGAATGCATTGTCAACATTATCAATCCAATCAAAAAATAACACATGTCACAAGCTTCCTAAGCCTGCCACATGTTATTATACATCAAAATTAGTATATTGTATGATTGTATGATGATAGCCACAAAGTTCATTTTTTTGCAACGTAATCATAGTTAAACCACCCTCTATTTCTTTTAGAATACCTATACCGTAATGGCTAATGTGTAAATATTTCATCCTCTTTAATCCCCTACATCTTCTTCAAGCAGTCATTATCTCTCATTATTGAAGGTACCCTTTTTCTTCAAAATTAAATGTGAACTTCTTACTTTTTTCGAATTCCATTCTAGCTTCCTTTCTAAATTATAAGGTAGCCAATTATTTTTTTGTTGTCTGAATTAAATTGCTCTTCTTTAGTAGTGTATACGTCAAGTTCTTCCAATAATGTTAAAATTTGAAATGAGTGCTACTGTGGTTGGGTTGGGTCTGTACGAAGGAGTTAAACTAATGACAATCAAACTTCCTTTCCTATGACATCAGGACCAGATATTGCCCTTTTCTTATGTTTCTTCTCACCAGGATTTGTTCTTACTAGTAGAAAAAAACTTATCTACTGCGTGATTGCTGCGGTTTTTCTTTGAAGCAGCATAAAATAGGATGAAAAAACGAGGGAAAAAAAAGTTACATTATATGCTGCGGTTCCTTGAAAACCACAGCATATAAACCGCAGCATATAATGTAATTTTTATTATTTTTTTTAAAAAAATGCGCCTCTTGTGTTCTAATACTAACAGTATTGCTTCTTCAATACGATACCTACTGTTTTATTGTTCTTCTTCTTCTTCATCTACAACCCCCCTAAAACGCACGAAATTTATCATCTTCTTCTTCATCTTCAATACTACTACATTTTGGTTCTCAAACCCACGGAATTTATCTTCTTCTTCTCCAAGTTGTCTTGTTCATCATATTCTCAAACCCTCGAAAATTCTCCCATTGTTTTCTTGTTCAAGCTCATCTTCAAAACCCACGAAAATTGTAGGAAAATAAAGAATAAAATAAATTTTGATATTATTTTATCTTCTTATTTTAGGAAATATTTTATTCTCTTTATTTTAGGAAATTAAGTTATTTTGTTATTCTGATTTCTATTTTGTAGTCCTGATATCTATTTTTTAGTCCTTGATCCTTTGTATAAATAGGGGTGTTTTTCCTCTAATTATGAATAAGAAAAACTGATTATTCAAACCCAAACCCTAATTTAATTATTTTTCACATTATTTTTTTTATCATGGTATCAGAGCCATAAGGTTCATTTTGGGATCGGTAAAACCTTTTTTTTAGACTTCATCATATACCATACCCAGCTTACCTGAAATGGCCGACCAAGAACCCCAAAAACCAAAAACCCAAATGGTTTCCAAGACCCAGTTGGAACAAATGTTCTAGATTTTTCAACAAATGAATAAAATAATAAACCTAGTGAACCAGTGTCTATAGATCTCAAGGTGGCCGAAAAACTCACACATCATAACTACATAACATGGTGTAGATTGATGCATATTGAAATCAAAAGTCGAGGGATGCTCGACCACCTTCAACCAGTCCTCCATCTAATACGGATTCATACTATCAACAATGGAATCAAAGTGATTCCAAAGTTATAGCTTGAATTGTGGCAAATATCGATAAGGGATTTGTCAATCAATTTTTTAACTACCCTACTGCTCGGGACTTGTTGAAAGGGATCGAAAATCTGTTAAGCCATAGCCGCGATAAACTTCAAATATTTGATTTGAGTTCAAGGGCAGCCTCTCTAAAACAAAATGATGATTCTATTGAAGTCTTTTATAGCGAACTACAAGATATTTGGAAAGAGATTGATCGTCGAATGCCTAACCCAATGAAATATGCAGAGCACATCACGATTTTCAATACTTTTATTCAAACTCAAAGGTTGTTTCAATTTTTAGCCGGAGTCAACGATTCTCTTGACAAAGGGCGTCGAGACCTCCTTAATCAATACCCATTACCAACCCTTGACAAGGCTTATGCAACCATTCGCCGAGAATTGCTAGGCGCACGATATATAACAGGCGCATCATCATCGTGAACAAGTCCTTCAGAAATAGGGAGTGAGCTCATAGCCAAACCCCTGTCAGATTTCACTTCATTCCGGCGAGAGACCGTAGAAAAATTTCACCTAACATGTGACCATTGTGGTGGTTCTCGGCACACAAAAGAAGGATGCTTTAAACTAATCGGTTACCCAGACTGGTGGGAGGATTTAAAGTAACGAAAGGCCGCCGTTAAGGCATCGGTTACCCAGGCTGGTGGCAAGGCACAGTTCGTCACTACCGTCCCACCTTCGACAACCATACCACAAACAGAAGAGACACATGAAGAAATGGGTTCAGGTACGGTTTCATAGGCATGCATGGTATGTCACCCTCACAAACACCACCATAAACCTACACGAAAACCCACTCCCATTACCACCCCCATAAGAAATCAAGTCCCAAAATTAATCAAAAACCAAGTCCAAAATTGAACACAAGAGAGCTGATTCGAACAATCCAAAAACAACAAAAACCAAAATTAAATCACCATAACAACCAAGATCCAAACACAAGCCCAGTAAAAGAAAAAAGAAAAATTAGATTTGAGTGTCCAAGCCAAGACCATTCCAAAAACAACATTAGTAAAAACAAACAAAAAGAAATTAAACCACCCCTTAAGAATATCACAACAGATTTTATTGAAGAGGGAGGAGAGAAATTAGAAACATGGGGAAGGGGGACGCAGCAGGTGAGAGAACAGAGAAGTGGGGAAGTCCGACTTTAAACTTTCCATAAATAAATTAATTTATAGGAGAGGAACACAACAAAACCTAAAAACTACTTCCCTGACTCGCATGTCCCAAAACGGGTGCCTAAGGGTCCACATCCCTGACGCAAATTCATTTCCCTCCTCTCTTACTACAAATCCTAATATTCTAACCCACTTAAACACACAATGCAAAATAAATAAATCCAATAATCCTTAAAACTCTTGTATTTTTGATTGCGGGGCAACCAAGTCTATGACTTTTGACCCTTGTGATCTTTTATCTCATGACCCCACCAACTATACTCACATTAACCTTGCCAATGGTGATCGTGTTTGTGTGGATTGTGAAGGCCCAGTTGATATTTCATCGTCTCTTAAATTAAAACATGGCCTTTTATCTTTAGAACATCGTCATCCTTAGACCAAACTTAAAGGGGAATGCAGGAAAATAAAGAATAAAATAAATTTTGATTTTATTTTATCTTCTTATTTTAGGAAATATTTTATTCTCTTTATTTTAGGAAATTAAGTTATTTTGTTATTCTGATTCTATTTTCTGGTCTTGATTTCTATTTTTTAGTCCTTGATGATTTGTATAAATAGGGGTGTTCTTCCTCTAATTATGAATAAGAAAAACTGATTATTCAAACCCAAACCCTAATTTACTTATTTTTCGCATTATGTTTTTTATTAAAAATTCTCCCACAAAATTATGGTATAATTTTGGGAAATTATCAATGGTACCCCTGTGTTATTGCACTTTATCTTTGGTACCCCTGTGTTTTTCGTAATTCCAATGGTACCCCCCAACATATCTTGCTAATTACAAATGTGACACTTTTTAAGTTTTTTCCATTAAGTGGTCGATAATTTTCAAATTTGACCTAACCATGGTTAGTTTCTTATTGCTTTCTTCTTCTTCCCTTTTCCCTCTCCTCTTCCTTCTCTCCTTCCGTGGCTGCTTCTTCAAGGTACTCATCACTTTGCGGTAAAGTGTATTCTGGTACTACCAAAAGACCACCTAGAACATGGGTTTTTTGTTGGAGAGCCCAGTTGGAGATTACATGAGCGGTAATTTTCTCAATTGGAGATCATCCTCAAGCTTCCCACCTTCCCACAAATCATTTTCATTCACCATGTCCCAAGAACTACCCTCTTTTGCAACCAGAACAAATAATCCATTTTACAAACTCATCATACAGACCCATTATTTCAAAACAACTGAACATATCATATCAAATTCAATAAAAGATGCATAATTTAAATTCTAACAAAACCAGAGTAACTAAATTCTCACAATGCTCTACGAACTGTGAATTAAAACATGGCAAATTTGGGCTAATTCAACAAAACATTTAGCAAATTGCGGAATAACAAACAGAATTAGGTATCACAAAGCTAAAACACTAAGAGCAGCCTTTAGATATATGCTAAAACATACCAGTAAAATTTTGTTTAAATGAAAGCTGAGCGTTCTCTAGCCTTTCAAAAAAGTCCGGCCCTTCCAATTTCGACTTTATCAAAACACACAACTACATACAAACCCATTAAATTTTTAGCATAAGACAAAAAATAAACAAAAATCAAAATTAATAAAAATAACACCCAGTATTAATCAAACTCTAAAAATCAAAATTTGGGCAAAGTCAATCAACTAAACTAGTTTAGAACCCTAATCAATGCTAATTTATTAATCAATCAATAACAATAATTAACCAAATTTAAAGCAACTTACTTCTTCAGCTTCATGATCCAGAAAAAATTACTGCTTCATCGCTCTTGCAAACCAAGTTGCTAGTGAGAAAATTACCACCAGGTAATCTCCAACGAAAAACCCATGTTCCAGGTGGTCTTTTGGTAGTACAGGAATACACTTTACCGCAAAATGATGAGTACCTTGAAGAAGCAGTCATGGAAGGAGAGAAGGAAGAGGAGAGGGAATAGGGAAGAAGAAGAAGAAGAAGAAAGCAATAAGAAACTAACCATGGTTAGGTCAAATTCAAAAATTAACGGCTACTTAACGGAAAAAACTTAAAAAGTGCCACGTTTGTAATTAGCAAGATATGTTGGGGGTACTATTGGAATTACGAAAAACACAAGGTTGCCAAAGATAAAGTGCAATAACACAGGGGTACCATTGATAATTTCAAACTTTAAGTTTTTGCAAGTTTAAATTACACGAAAATTAGGGTTAATTTTTAATACTAATTTTGTTTTTGTTTTTCATTGTAGATTATATTACATAACCCACGAAATCAAGGTAACTTCTATTTATTTTGTTAATTTGCAAGTTTATGTTTTTATTGTTTTACGTGTAATTTAGTAATTTAGTGCTAAAGATATCAATTGTTTGTGAATTTTACATTTTTCAAGTTTATGTTATTAATTTGTTAATTATTTTTATATAATTGTTAAAAATATGGTTTTTTATTATACTTATGTCTTTAATTATTAGAATTAGAATACATATATTTTTAGGGTTAAATGATTTAATTTTATTATTTATATTTTGAATATGATTTTATTTACAATGTAGTGCTTAATATTGAAGTATGAAGTATAGAATTTGAATATGTTTGGTTATATAGAATCAGAATATAAACTATATGAAGTATGAAGTATATAATGTTAATTATTCTAAATGATTTTAGTTTTGGAATACAATAATGTAGTGCTTAGATAGAATTAGAATATAAAGTATGTATATTTAGGGTTGAATAGATTTGGTATAAATAAGTATATATTTTTAGGGTTAATTATGTTTGATATAAATAAGTATATATGCTAAAAAACAATTATTAATATTGTTTTGAATTAATTAATCACACTTAAGATGACAAAAGATCGTTCTTGGATGTATGGAAGCATTGTATGCACCGTTAATATTGCATACAATGCTTTTATGCACCGTTAATGATTTTTTGGCATATGGCAACTTATCAGGGTATAAGAACAAAGGGAAGAAAGCATGCCCAATATTTATCGATGAGATGGAATCCACGTGGATTCCTAAGGGCAAACATGTATTTATGCACCATCAAAAGTTCCTTCCACGAGATCACCAATATCGTAAGAAGAAAAAGATGTTCAACATGGAGGTTGAGGACCGTGTAGCTTGTCGATCGTTGACCGGTTATGAGGGTTACGAACGTGTTAAGGGATTTGAAACTGTATTTGGTAAAACAAGGCAAGTTAGGCATTGTCTTTTGGAAGCTTCCATATTAGAAAGATCTACAGGCTAGGCATTGTCTTGACATTATGCATATAGAGAAAAATGTATGCGATGCCATACTCGGGACGCTCATGAACATTCCGGGTAAGACAAACGATGTTAAGGTCGTGCGAGATTACTTTGAATGTAAGGGTACTCATCCGGAGTTGTGGCCACATGTTAAGGTGAGTAAGAAAAGAAATAGAGTTGATGAAGTTGGTGGCAGTAACGAGGGAAAGGGTAGTAAGAACAAGATGAGTAATGAAAAAAATTATTTGCCTCCAGCTTGCTACACATTGTCCAAGGTAGAGAAGCGGGCATTTTGTGAGTCTTTGTACGGCATTAAGGTTCCTTCTGGGTACTCATCCAACATGAAGAGATTTTTGACCCTAAATGGTGAGTTGAAGTTAGGAAGCATGAAATCTCACGATTGCGATATAATGATGCAAGTGTTCTTACCAATTGCAATCTGTGGAATACTACAAAAACATGTGAGATATGCTATTACCGAGCTATGTTCGTTCTTCAACACAATTTGTAGTAAGGTTCTTGATCCCTTTAAACTTGATACTCTTCAAGTCGACGTGATTGTAAATTTATGCAAGTTTGAGATGTATTTTCCACCTTATTTTTTTAACATAATGGTTTATCTTATTGTCCATCTCGTTGGTGAAATCAAGCTTTTGGGTCCAGTTTTTTTAAGGTGATGTTATCCTTTTTAAAGGCACATGGGAGTTTTACAAAACAAAGTGAGGAATCCAGCACAACCCAAGGGGAGTATGATTCAAGGTACTGTGAGCGATGAAATTGGTAACTTCATAACCGAGTATATGGCCATGGCAAAGCCTATTGGACTTCCCACCTCTCGACATGAAGGAAGGCATGAGGGAAAAGGAACAATTGGCTCTAAATTGATCACACCTCCTCGAGTCAGTCTTCTACAAACACACTTATATGTGTTGCATCATATTCCAGAAGTCCATCCTTTTTTGAATGAGCATTTAGATATGTTGCGCGCCAAATATCCTTCTAAAGGGGATAGGGCATTGATGCAGTTGCATAATAAGACGTTTATTGATTGGTTTCATAATCGAGTAATATGTGAAGAACTCAAGGGTGTATCTGAAATTGTTAAGTGGTTAGCTTTTGGTACTCGTGAAGATGTCAACAAAGATGAGGGTTACGATGTCAATGGGTTCACATTTTTGACTGAGAGTCAAGATAAGAAGTCATCTTATCTGCAAAATAGTGGGATTTCTATTTTGGCGTCATCTACATTTTACGTGAGTGCCAAGGATCAATCGCCAGTTGATGCTAAATTGGTATACTACGGGCAGGTACATGAAATATTATCGAACTTGACTACTCTAGTTTCATTATTGGTCTTTTCAAATGCAAATGGGTAGATAGTAATCGACGATGCGTAAAAAATGATGACCCTTGTGGATTCACTCTTATAGACTTAACTCGTTTGTGTGATAGTGAGGAGCCATTTGTACTAACCACACAGGCCAAGCAAGTATTCTACATTGTAGACCTGTCTGATAAAAAATGGTCGATTGTTGTACCGGGAAAAGGAAGTATCTTTGGTATAGGTGATGTTGAGAATGAGGAAGAATATGATGCTTTTGAAGACTCCCCGCCCTTTATCAATCAGAAATCCGTGGATGAAGATGATGTAGATGTTGGTTATATGCGTGTAGATCACACAGAAGGAATACATTTGAATTAAGTGATTCCCAAGGTATGAAGTATTTATGCTTTTTTGGCACTTACTCGCTTAAATTAGTTCAAACTTGGTTTGTTTGGCATGAAACTTAGCACACTACACTATTTGGTATATATTATTGTGTTGAAATGGTTAGAATTGAAAACAATAGTCATATGTTTGAAATTACGTGCTAAGTTGCGTTTTTAAGGTTTTTAAAGCTTTTTTGGCACTTTCTCGCATAAAATAGTTCAAACTTGGTTTGTTTGGAATTAAACTTGCCACACAATACTATTTGGTATATATTATTGTGTTGAAATAATTAAAATTCAAAATAATAGTCATATGCTTGAAATTACGTGCTAAGTTGCGTATTTAAGGTTTTTAAAGGTTTTTTGGCACTTCCTCGCATAAAGTAGTTCAAACTTGGTTTGTTTTGCATGAAACTTGGCACACAATACTATTTGGTATATATTATTGTTTTGAAATGGTTAGAATTGAAATTACGTTCCTTTGTTATTCTAAAATTGTAACACCTTGTAATTTATTACGTCAATATTGTAATTTTTTTAAATAATTTGAAAAAAAATGATTTGATCTAGGAAAATTTACTCAGAATAATTCAACCTTTCACTGATTTTCCTACAATAATCTCAACTTTTCATTAATCATGAATAATCTCAACTTTATGGAGTATTCGCTAAGAGTACTCTCAGACGACCTTTAACCTATTTAACAGGTTATTTTGTGAAATAAAAAATAAAAAATAAATTAAAATTGTCAAAAAAAAAATCTGAAAGAAAAACATCACTGCCCCTCATCTTCATCAACTTGAATTATGCTCAAACTTCACCACAATGGCGATTCATGTAACATTAGTTTACTTGGTAAGGCAGTTTATTTGATATATTTCACCACATATCCTAAATTCGACCACTACCACCACCACCAACCCCCATTCCCTCCCCTTCTCTTTCTCCCTCTCCCTCTCCCTCTCCCTCCATATTTCCCATGGCTTTCAACTCTTGCATTTTTATTAATATTATTTTATTATTTGAAATTCAAATGATTGCATGTGAAATGAAAAGCATTTAGTGATTTATTTATTTTGGTAATGGATTTTCATGATTCCATTAATGTTTTGCACATTTTTCTGAAAATATTTCATGATAGATTTTATGCATATAGTATGTGATTTTTTTCTGGTAAACTTATATAATTTGGGTTGGATTGACTAGGTGTTTTATATGGATACGACTGCTAAATTAATGAAATTAGTGAGGTCAGTTGCATTTAAATTAGCCTTAGTGGAATGTGTTAGATTTGATTAGCTTAATATCTAACATTTTTTTCACAGATTTCTCATTTGAAGCCAATCGAATACGAAAGAAGTAGGTTGCCAAGGTTGGGTAGGTGATGGTAGTTGTTTGCAGGTTGAGGGATAGGAATGTGGTGGTCTGTTAGGAGGTACAATGGGAGTTGAGTGGTAGGACGGGGTGAACGATAGTGGAGATGGAGTATTGTAGTGGAGTGGGAAAGGGGAAGAGGAAGGGTGGTCTTTCTTTTAATTTTTAGTATCTTTATTTTTAGAGAAAATTCTAACAAACTACCTATTCTATACATGAATTTGCAAAAAACTACCTTTTCTAATTTTTTTTGCAAAAAATTACCTTATGTAATGCTTTTGTTTGCAAAAGACTACCTCTTAACGGATATGAGAGTTTGACCGTTCAAATTAACATTTGACTCTCACGTGTGACGCACGTGACCCATTAATATTTGAACCTTCTTCATTGCTGCTTTTCAATTCAGTACTGTTCTTCTTCCCATTTCATTCCTCTTCTTCGAAAAAACCCTAATTTTCTCTCCTTCATCTTCGAAAAACCCTACTGATACTGCGAAATTGATACTGCGGACTTCATTCCCGAGATTCAAGTGGTATTTACCATTACTGATCCGGGAACGAAGAAGGTTGCTGATGTTGTGGTGAGGTTTGAAATTATTAATTATATGCATGATTTGTTTTGTATTTTTTGGCTTTGATATACTATAAACTAATTGTTATATATGTCACTTTTTATTTGAACAGATGGGCTAGAAGGAAAAAGAAGCAACGGGGGAGTTCACCCCTAGAGGGTCTTAGGGAAAGACCATAAAGGGCGAGTAGTTGGAAAAGGAGGAGTCTGTGTGGGGTTGAAGAAGGCCTTTGGCAAAGAGTGTGTCGCTACTCAATCAAGAACAATGCAACCTGAAGAACTCAATCAAAAGGGAAATTACGAAGGACTTACTTGACAAAGTTGCAATCATGTTGTAGAAGATGGGAGCATCCAATGCAGACTTGGCAAATATGATTATCGAGGATCAGCAAAGTCAACATAGGGATCCTAAGGTTTCTGTCGAGCGAACACCCGAGCCCATTACCCCCGTAGCTCAAAATCCAACACCCAGCCCATTATTACCCCCGAAGCTCAAAATCCTACACCGGAGAGCGTGAACTCCGTTGCTCAAAATCCTGAGCCAACACCCAAGCTTGTGGTAACGGTACATAGTTTTTTAATATATATAAGCACCTATTAATTTAAATTGCAACGTGTTTTAATATTTTATTATGATGCTAATTATACTAAACGACACAATTTTCAGGAGGCGATTCCTTATTCTCTTTTGCTGCCTCAGTTAGGTGTTGCCAGTGGTAGCAACTTAATTGAGGTTGCATATGGGGTGGAGCCAACTAGAGAGGGCCAAACATTGCATTCAATGCCTGTTACAGATGGCCATATAAGTGTGACTGTAGAAACGATTATCAAGGGGTTCGAAGATTTCTCACTCCTAGTTCCAATGTTAGAATGGAGCCTTGAGAAACTTTCAGACGCCCAAGGTAGTTTTGTCACATGGTCATATGTTTGGGTCCGATTCACGTCTACGGTAATAATCATTTGTATCTTATTTGTTTTTATTATTTTAATTGCATGCTTAAACTAATTAAATTGTATAAATTTAAATTAATAGCCTAAGAGTCCAAAGGGCTCTGAGAGAAGGATCGTTTTCTCATCGAAGGGGTCTGCTGATACAAAAAGCTTAAAGTAGATGGCAACAAATATAATTTTGGCTGAGGAGGAGCTAAAGGATCTCTCTCTTGATTGCAAGTGGCTGCACACATGTGCATTACGTATGTATGAGATGGACCCAATAATACTCCACCTTCAGAAGGACCAATTTAGTTTTGATGACACCCCGTATGTAGTTATTGGTCGGAGTGATGTTGGGGAATTTTAGAGAGGAGATATGTTGAATATAGCTCTTATCCATGTCTATATGAGGTGATGTTTATTATCTTACGTTTTAGGCTTTATTGTTTAATTGTTTTAATAACAAAACGACTGACAAAATTTCTTATCCATGAGTTTAATGTGGCTTTTGATGAGCTGAATTGTTGCGAACCTCCAATAAAAATTGGATGGTTTTGTCCTAAATCAATTGCGGGTATTAGAAGCGAACAGAAGCCAGATGACATCAAAACATATATTGAGCGTGCTTTGAAAAATCGCTTGCAGCCAAACTCAAGTTCATTTTGGCTCCATATGTTGAAGAGTAGGTTTTATTTTTCAAATTGATCTTATTTTTATGTAAATTCACATGTTCTCTAATTTGTTGATTTTAAATTTGTGTTTGTAGTGCTCATTGGATGCTCCTCGCCATATGTCCTTTGACTAATATCGTGCACGTCTTCGATTCTTTACATAAACCTCAAAGCTCACCTCGCAACACAAGATTAAAAGCCTTGTTGAATGCATAAATATATAAATTTTACTTACATATGTATATATATATATATATATATATATATATATATATATATATATACATATATATATATATATATATATACATATATATATATATATATATATATATATATATATATATATATATATATATATATATATATATATATATATATATATATATATATATACATATATATATATATATATATATATATATATATATATATATATATATATATATATATATATATATATATATATATATATATATATATATATATATATATATATATATATATATATATATATATATGTATATATATATATATATATATATATATATATATATATATATATATATATATATATATATATATATATATATATATATATATATATATATATATATATATATATATATATATATATATATATATATATATATATATATATATATATATATATATATATATATATAT